>NC_092810.1:83661149-83948649 GCF_040954645.1 Diabrotica undecimpunctata | reverse complement strand
CTTTGTTGTAAATAAAAGGCTGAAAGATCTAATCGTTGACTTCCAATTTCAGAGAGAATAGACGTAAGTGCTAAGAATACGGAAATACCAAAAAATAACAATAATAAACTACACGCACCGACTAAAGAGAAAAACATAGAAATAAAGGAAGGCTGCTTTAATCAAATAGACACACTATTTAAAAATATTCCCAAATACGATGTTAAAATAGGACTACGTGATGCTAATGCAAAAATAGGAAAAGAAAAAAGTACACGTAACCACTATGAGAAAATATAGTTTGCATGAAGTAACGAACGAAAATGGTCACTTCTTAATAGATTTTGCAAAAGAAAGAAATATGATCATTATGAGCACATACTTCCTAACACAAAAGAATACACCAAGGCACGTGAAGATCGCCAAATGACAACTGTAAGTGTACGTTCACACAGACTGCTATGGCGCGATCAGCGATGCGATGCTTTGCTATGCGATGATATCAAACACTTGTATCTTAAGAGTCTTGTTCAAATAGCGCGCGATTTAGTGCGATGCGATTCGATGCTAGCAGCAGCTAAACTACATTCATTTTACATATTCCCAATTGTCAACAGAAGCACGTGAAAGCCAAACAGGGTCGTACTGATGTGTATCATATGATTTTTAGAAATATTTACTTTTAAAACTATTAGTGTTCTAGAAATTCTAAGAATTTCTTGAAATTTAATCATTAAATCACAATTAAACTAAGCTCTAAAAAATAACACGACCAGTAAATAACTTAACAATAACTATAACATAAATATAACACAATATATTAACTTAAAAATCAACACGATACAATTTGAATTTAAACATGCTGGCAAGTTTGGATCTGTAATATGAGAATCTGTCTGGCTTAAGGCAATAAATTATATTTAATAGCCTCTTGACGAATGAGACGGCGAATATCAACACGTGCATTTGTTGACAGATGAGAATTTGCTAAACGAATGAACTTTAGTATGCGCTTCGGTTTGGTTTTCAAGAATGTTTGATTCCATCGCTAGTAGTCGCATGTCTGGCGAGCGATATGGATATGGAAAAATTAATAAACAATGTTAAAATTCGTCTGGCCCTATGAGATTAACGATCAAAAGACTATCACAACAGAGACAAGGTGAATAAATTGTGGGTTTAGGTTGCAGAGGAGTTACAAGTGATTATTCTTGTGTTTTTTTATACGCATTATAACAGTTGCGCCAATGAGTGACGGTATTGGAGGATAGACACCCCACTTTTTATATTTTCCAATGAACTCTAGTTAGTTCTAAGTAAGGTTCTAACCCTAAAATGTGATCGTGCGCGAACGAAACTCCCTGTATTTTTTGGTAGATTTTTTAAAATATTTAATGTACTATTTTAATATTCAAATTTACCTTAAAGTTATTGTAAGCCGTTCTTTAACGCTTAATGGTTTCCTCCGGTTTGTGTGCATTTTCAGAGAGTTATACCTCTCTGAATGTAGTCGAATGTTTCTAAAGACATCCGAAAATATTCTCGAAATTAATCAGGATGCATATTAGCAAATAAATGAGGAAGCTCTCTTAAAGATTTTTTGAAAATATTTTACTTTAATAATGAATTTTCGGCCATTATATATTTCAGTTTTCTTTCCATCGTCACGTCCGACACAGAAAAGACTACGGTGGCGAATAGCTCATAAGCATATCATTGTATTGAAACACCCACAGATAATAGCTTGCTATATAACGCATAGCATAGCAAAACATCGCATCGCTGATCGCGCAGTAGCATTCTGTGTGAACTTACACTAAACCAAATAGAGATCATGTGCTCATCGAAAAAGATATGGAAAAATGTATAAAGAGGACCAGGTGCAAAAACAGATCATTTTATAGTCGGAATACAAATGAAGCAGCTAAAAAATATTAAATTAAATTAAATTAAATTGAATTAAATTAAATTAAATTGAATTAAATTAAATTAAATTAAATTAAATTAAATTAAATTAAATTAAATTAAATTAAATTAAATTAAATTAAATTAAATCAAATTAAGTAAGTTGAAATAATTAAGAATAAGTACAAGATAAAAATAAAAATGTATATGATGAATAAATTCTATAGGTATAACAAATTTTGAAAATTACCAAAATCTTTAAACAAAATTTAAACAAGATTTTTTAAATTTTAAAGAACTTAAATGTGTAGTGTTATTACAAAAAAGTGTTATTACAAAAAAATATTATTATAAACAATTCAGTTATAAGCAGACATAAAATTTCATTAATCTACATTATACAGTAATAACACGCTATAAGAAATATTCACTTCTGTCGGCACTCCCCAAGTGCCACACATTTTTTTTTATAAATTTGAGTTTCGAAGAATAGCAATAAGATACAAATGCTAAAACTGATCACAGCTTAAGTATTTTTTCCGCCTAGGTCAAATCATGTAAAACTAAGAGGCTAGCTTTCTTCAGTGTCCATAACTCTGCTACTTAGCAGAGGTAATACTAAAGTTTTGATGTGGTTTATTTTTAGTAAAACAGGTTTTTCATTGGATCAATTAAACAACTAACAAGATATTTTTACAACAGGCATACGGTACAAGACCGCAGTACAGAAAGCACATCTCAAGCCTTTTGGTTAGCTAACGCGAGCGAATTGCTACATTTCTTGAAATCCGACCGACACGTTAGCGCTTTCTCCTTGCAAGCGCAGGATACTCTCGCCGATGCTGTCCAACTTGCCTTTAAGAATCTTGTAGCCTGTTTGACAGACGAACTAAACTCAGCGTTGACTTACTTGATGTCAGTAACAGGAGATGACCATCCCAGAGAGGTCATCAACGTTTTAAGCGGTGCTATGAATCTGTTAAGGAAATGTAGAGTCAATGCTGCGTTGACCATACAATTGTTTTCCCAGTTGTTCCATTGGGTGTCAGCAAAGGTAAGTTCTAAAATATCGGTATATTCAGAAATTTGAAAGTTATATATATAAATGATGTTAAACGAAATACTTGGGACATTATTACCAAAGTTTATTGTTAATTGCTTAATATATAAAAGGATTCACAAGTTGTGAACTTCAAAGTCTTTACTGCAGCCTAGCTACCAGAAGAAATCAATATTTTGGCCGAATTAAGGCTTTTTGTATGCATTATTGGGTACAAAAATTTATTGTGATAAACTGAATAACTTGAAATATTGGAGGAGCATTTTCGGTTGCTATTAATAGCCTTTTACGTTCACTAATTGAGCTATTGAAATTTCTTGTTACGTTTTTTTGTTTCTATTTCTCTATTTAAATATAATCTAATAATAAAAATCTTGACTATTTTAGGCTTTATCTAACGTCATCAGCAACGCCAATCTCTGCACACGAAGTTTTGGCCAAAAGTTATTTAACAGGTTGAGGAATCTTCAAGCGTGGACCGAGTCTCAAGGACTGGAATTGGCAGCCGAATGCCATCTGGCAAAAATAGTACAATGTGCTCATCTACTCCAAGCGCCAAAGTACGCCCCGGAAGATCTAGCCAATCTTTCTGCGGTGTGTTTTAAGTTGAATTCCATGCAGTTGGGAGCTCTCCTACTGCAGTACAAAGGTAATTGTAACATATATATATATATATATATATATATATATATATATATATATATATATATATATATATATATTTCGAAACTTTTTTATTTCCTGGGTTTGTCGGTCTGTTGTAAATAAAAATACTTTAAATTGCTTAACCGTTTCAGCTATTTGCCATTTTCAATAAGCACTTTATTTTATAAACATTACATTATACAATTATATTTCATGTGTATACTGTTTAGAAATTTAACATGGATTGAAAAATTTGTATCTGACATTGACCGATGAAATCTGGCAGGTATTTTAAAATACGAGTGGTTCAGGGTCGTATCTTAAATATTCGTCATGGTGCATTTAAAAACAACTCAATTTGTAAAATTATGATAGGGGCGGTCAAGTATTATGTAACGCAATTTTTGAAGACTTCTGACCCTCCCTCCCCATGTAACGGACCGCAACGTTTTTATGTACCCCTACCTAAACGTTACGTAACACCCAACTGATCATTTTTACTGAAAAGTAACAATTTTGTTACGAAAAGTACCGGAAAGTCGCTAAAATAAATATTGTTTTAAGAGATTTTCATAATACATAAAACAAGAGAGTTCTAACTCGCAATAATAAACTTCTACTCTTACTTTTTTATTTAACCCAATAAGTCCCACGGGCACCAACGAATTCCTAATTCCAAACTGGGTTTCATCTAGGTCTCCTTCGCAATAAATAATGTGAAGAAAAATAATTTTCTGATAAGTAAAATTAATCTGTATTCGTCGCATCTTTTTGGCGCATATTTCTTCGAAATTGCTATAAAAACCGACATTCCTCAGGTATTTCACCAGTAGTATATACATCACTAAAAGGCTTGTGGTAAAAAGACCACTGATGTAGCCCTCTTGTATCATTATTAAAAGTTCAGATGGGATGTTGTCTCGTCCAGTTGCTTTCTTGGTTTTGACAGATTTTATTGCATGAAGAAATTCAGATTTTAAAATTTCAGGTCTTTCTTGATTTACATTGCTCTGTATGTTTAGCCTGGCATGTTGGAACAATTCAGTTATATAGTGATTCCATGTTTCAAATATTTTTCGTTCTTTCGTTCATCAATGATAACTATTCGTGCATTATCTACCACAGTATTAGTGTTTTTCTTATTATACAGGCCAGCAACTTCAGGAACTTTCTTGTGCTGCAAATTCAATATGTTCTTCTGCTCTAATTCTTCCATTTCTGAACGTATATCCTCTATCCTCGTTTCTTTTAGCCGTTCGTATTTTTTCTTTTATTTTTCTTTCTTGTCTTCTGTATTCGTCTGCCTTGTCCTTGTATTGCTTTCTTTGTTCCATAAGGTCTAGTACTTGTTCCGTCATTTATTGAATCTATTAGTAATACTATGTTCTTCTATTATCTTGGTCATTTGTTCCTACCATTTGCAACTATCGAATGTGAAAAATCGGGTTTTTCAGATTCGATAACTTGTCCTTGCATTAGACGTGATTAGCAAAGTATCAAAATGGTAGCTTGATAAGGAACGTGGGAAATATAATAAATATTTTGTTTTGGTCAAAATATCAAAATATACTGCAAACTGATGAAAATGGAATATTCCATACTTTTGTTTTGTATAAATATAACTAAAGACATATTTGTACTATGCAATATGACGAATGTGTCACATTCATTAGTATAGGAAATAGGACAGAATAGGAAAATATTAGCATGTAATTTCGATCTGCAATCTGTTTTGTCAACGCCTAAGGAGCTGCAGGGCCTTTTTTATGTGAGAAGCCTTGCCATTTATAATTTGACCATTTATAATTTAGGAGACGGGAGCGTCCAGTATTTCATATGTGATGAAACCGAGGTAAAACGCGGTAGTACTGGAATTGCTACATGTATATTTAAATACATCATGTATTACTCTGATATTGAACATGTCAAAATGATGTCCGACAATTGCGGTGGAAACAGAAAAACTTTGCTTTTTATGCCATGTGTCAATATGTTGTTAATTGTCACCCAACACCCAAATTTAAAAACAATTGACCATGTGTTTTTTTTACCGGGTCACTTAGAAATGGAATGCGATTATGTCCATTCAAAAATTGAATCTAAGTCAAAAAATTCCCCTGTATACACCCTTGAAGGATGGGCACAAATCATAAGACTTGCACGCACTAAGCCATGCCCATTTGAAATGACATATCTACTTCATGACGACTTCTTAGATTTTAACCAAAGAAAGGTGACATTTGCACTAGAAAATAAAATAAAACCAAAGAACAAGCAAAACCAATATAAAAAAGAAAATGGAGTAAAGGATGAAGAGCAAACAAGTAATGGAAATACTAATTTTAAATATAGTGATGGTATATGGTGCCAGTATCGGAAAAATGAAAATAACAAACTTTTCATGAAGACTAGCATTGACGGAAACTTTTTATGTCTTGAAACCAAACAAAAAAGAGGCAAACAAAATATTTTTAATTATTTTACAACAATTGAGGGTCAAGACTGAGTACTAGGGTGTCCCAAAAAATTGCTTTTTGTTTTTATTTAATACAAGACCTCTTGAAATTGGGGTAATTGCTCGTAAATTATCACAATGATTAAAAAAAAATTATAACAATATATCTTTAGGGTTCTACCGAACTTTAAAGTTTTGAAAAATTGTCATTTTTATGGTAATATTTCACTATACTTAATTTCGCATTCTGAACTAAATATAAAACATTATTTAATGCAAGACCTATTAAAATTTATGTAATTACCAATAGATGATTACAATATTTTTAAAAATAAAATAAAAATATATCTTAAGGGTTCTACCGATCTTCAAAGTTTGGAAAAATTGTCATTTTCTTAAAATGACAATTAAAGTATAATGGAAAGGATCCATTCAATTCAGAAATATATGCCATTGTTTTTAAAGAAGTTATTAATATTTGAACAAAAGCTTCGATTCCAATCATAATTAAGGAACGGATGATTCAGTTACTAAAATATTATTTTGAAAAGTACCTCAGTTTGAAAATACACCCCAAAAGCAAACGAAATAACAGTTTTGAAAACAAAGTGAAGTATTTTGTAGAGTCATCTGAAAAGCTTTTTCACGTTACTACTTGTAAATGTATTTCTATTGAATCTTGTTCATGTTTAAAACATAAAAAAGTTCCCATCAATGACAGAGACTTACTGTTGGATCAAAAAAATGACAGGAAAATGGTTATAGGCGGTGTTAATAAGAAAGAAACTGCCAGATTCATGAAACGGCAGCAGATAAAAATAGAAGGATCAGTGAGGGAAACAAAAAACTTGGGTGCTACTCAAACGACCGATTTTATATCAGCAAATTGTGATGAAGAAGCAGTGCCTGACTCTTTCTCAACAGAGACACCGAGGACTTCCACATTTAATAGAAATACGCCTAGTCGTGGCACGGCAAATGGAATTTTTACTTCGATCACAACTTTTTTTGAGGGTCAAAGTTTGAATTTAGATGATGTAATTTGCGTTGGATGTGATGGAACTTCAACTAATATTGGCTGAAAGGGTGGTGTGATTCAATATTTAGAGAAGTATTTGGAGAGACCGCTACAATGGTGCGTTTGTTTGCTTCATGCCAATGAGTTACCGTTTTGTGACTTGTTCCTGACCATAGATGGTTCTACTTCGGGTCCTAGAGAATACTCCGGACCTATTGGAAAACAGTTAGTTGCTTATGAAAATAAACCCACGGTGACTTTTTCTGCTGTGAATGGTTATTTGCCTGACTTGCCAAAAAATGTGGTCAATGAATTAACTACAGATCAAAAATATCTATATGAAATATGTCAAGCAGTATTAACCGGTTTCTGTACTCCTGAATTGTCAAACCGTCAACCTGGAAAAATGGCGCACTCCAGATGGCTTACTAGTACTTAGACTTTACTAATCGTCTACTTTATGTAAGTACGCTTAATCCATCAGAAAATTTACAATTGCTTTTAAACTATGTTGTTAAAGTATAGGCTCCGATGTGGATCAGAATTAAGCAAAAAGCGACTTTTAAGGATGAAGCGACGCATATTTTTCAACTAATTATGTACTCTCGATTTCTACCCGAAAATCTAAGATCTGTTGTGGATACTGTTATCGAAAGAAATGCCTTTTTTGTCCACCCAGAAAACTTACTTGTGAGTATGTTGTTTGATGATAGAGATCACATTGGGGAGCTGGCATGGCGAAGAATAAAAAAAGCTAGACACTGAAAGTAGCGATAAACGCAGAATATTTAAAACACCAAAAATTAACTTCTCTGCTAAATATTACACCGATATTATTATGTAGCACGAATGTCAGGATTGTCAGGTTACAACACCGCCGGTTCTTCGGCATATTTCTACTGAGGACCTTCACATCATGGTAAAAGATAAAAGCTTGAATATTTTTGACTTTACCTGCGACACACAATCTGTGGAAAAATGTATTAAACTGATTACAGAGGCGTCACAGAATGTAACTGATGCTACTTTTAGAGATAGCTTTATAAAAACCAGGTTGGAGTCTCGGGCGGAAATGCCAAACTTTGGACACAAAAATAAGTTCAAATTTTAAGTTTTTGTCATAAAATATAGGATCTATTTCATTTGTTAAGTTGTTTTGAACCTTTCTCATTAATTAATAATAATTAATTATTTAGATAAAATATCTTTTAAATTTAATTTGTATATTATTTAAAGTATATGATTTAGGTCTGTACAAACGTAAAATTTACGAAACTTTAAAGTCTGGTAGAGCCCTGAAGGTGACATGCTATCGTATTTATTTTACATTTTTCATAATCTCTGGAAAATTACGCAAATTTGGATATCTATTGCGATAGTGTAGCTCAAAAAAAAATATTTTTATGCAAAGACGGGACACCCTACTGAGTACTTAAGGTATCTACAGGATACCCAGGACAGTTCGTTGCTTCCAAAGAGCCCATTACGTGACCCCACTGCAATGTATTAAAAGCATTTCGGACGTCAAAGAGAATCAGGACGACCCATCCATGATCAGCCCCAACTCCCCGTGCCGCCCGGAGCACATCGGTCACCGCATCCACTGTACTTTTACCCTGGCAGAAACCATATTGTCTCGGAGACAGGCCTCCAGACATCACAATCACCTCCTCGATACGCGAACTTAGCATTCTCTCACACAGCTTTCCGATACAAGGAAGAAGGCAAATAGGACGATATTTTCCTGCCTTGAATTTAGGTAGGAGCACGAGCCTCGAGATTTTCCAGGGATCCGGAAAAGACTGCGCGACAAGAAGAGCATTCATGTGCTCCAGCAGCCACGTGGGCTCCAAACGTCCCAGACGTGTAACCGCCTCATGTGGGACACCATCTAGACCGGGAGCGCTACCAGACTTAAGGGAACTCACCGCCACAGCTAGTTCATCCAAAGTAAAGAGAATCCCACACTCAGCCTCAACGTCTCTCCGCACACCATGCCACCGTCCTTGTGGAAACAGTTCGGTGACTATCTCCAGCTTCTGGTCCAATGGCATGTCATACGGAGCACAGGCGTCGAAATGCTTCATTGCGATCTTATACCCTTCACCCCAGATGTCCTCGTCCAGCTTGTCACACAGTACCCTCCAGTGCCTCTTCTTCTCGGCTCGGATCCTCCTATTCAACTTCTTCTTCCTCGCACGGTAAGACGTATCCACACGTTCCACCTCTTCCGCGCTCCGACGTATTCTCGCCGTTGTCAAGTGTCGGCGAAGGACCACGCAATCTCTTCTCAGTTGCTCTATCTCGACACACCACCAGTAAGGCATTCTACATGTACGCTCAGTCCCAATTTTACTCATCTGCATCGCGGCTTTCATAACCTGCTCGAGGCCTTCCAGCGAAGGTGTAAGACGTCGAGCCCCATGTACGTCCCATCTAATACTCTCATCATATACACCCCAATCCACCTGATATCTCCGGCATCTCGACAGGCAAGGTTTGGGTCTACCTTCAACGTCCCCCGTCTTGCCAATAAAAAAGCCGATGAATTATATATACATATATATTATATATGACTATAACATCGCAGGATAGGCACTTTCTCCCTTACAAGGCATGCTACAAAGCCAACCTTCAGTCGTTCCTTTTTCAGCAACACATTCGCAACATTTTCATCGACCTCCACAGTGGCGTTTAAGCCATTCCGTGAAGGCCTGATTCCTAGCACATCGCATGACGCATTGCTGCTAGCACCACTCTGGATTGCGTCAGCGACGTCCTTGGCTGTCGTTACCGCATCCATACCTATTAAGAGAAGTTGTCTCCTCGCTGTATCACCCCTGGTCGTCACTTTCGCAACGCAGGAGGGCATTGAGGCGACAATTTCTCTGACCCTTTCTACCACCTCACTTCCACCCTCCAGCTTAAGGACTACCCCTTGCTCTTTTGTATTCCGCACTCTCTTGATAATAATATCACTCCTGTCACACAGGCCCGTCCTGAGCCCCTGTAGAAGTTCGGCATACGTTTTGTCCTTCGTCTTCTCCACAATCACCACTCCATTTTTCACCTTGGGCTTGATCACTCTCGCCTCTTTACCACTCTTTCCAAACACTACGACCTTGAAGCTCCTGTCTTTGAACGCCCACTCCGCAAGCTTTCTGGACACCTCAGTTCCCAGAGCTGCCGGAGCGGCAAGTCCAACACTCGTTCTCCCACACTTTTCCATTTTCTCCCCCAGCAACTTACATACCGACAGGAACTTCACTGCCATAGGATCCTCTCCCTTTCCAACAATGAGCTTGTATACACTTTTCCGTGCACACCTGTTGCCCATCCTCCTTCAATACTCCCACCCTCGAGAACATTGTTCCTACTCCTCCGCTGGCGTCGCCAATTACTGGCACTCCCGGCAGTTCCGGGTATCTCTCCCGAAGCTTGCCGACCATGGCAGCATCTGCCGTGTCCTCGGTTATTGCAACGGTCACATCGCCAGCGGATCCAAGGAGACTACCCTCACACATACTTGTCCTCTCGAAGAGCCCCTCCGGCCATTCTTGACTGACTAGATCCATGATCTCATCAGCCACCTTACACTCATCCCAACTCTTTCGAATTTCGTTCGCTCTATTCTCATTCATCTGCAGGTCATCAGATATTGTAGCCTACACACCTGCATTCCTTTTATCACGTCCGACAAGAGACGCGTCCGTCTGCATCCCCGTCGAACTCACACACTTCCTTGGTAACTCTCTTTCACTATGCCCCTGTCTTCTGGCCAAATGATGAGCTTTCCGGCACGGGATATCTCCCTCTCCAACCCGCAGAACAGGGTGTTGATCTTTTTTACACCGGACTTGATTTCCATTTTGGTGTTGACGTTGAATTTCGTCAACCTCAACACCTCTTCCAACTCTACTTTTAACCGGGACATCTCCCTCTCAACCTTATTGAGATTGACAGGGGGATGCTCCGGCGATTTCGGCGACTCCGCTCTCCTCTTTCTCTTGCCCCTCACCTGGGACCAGCACGAACTATTGCCCCCGTCGTCTAAATCGACCGACTCTGTAGAACTTTCGGACCCAGAACTCGGTCTTATCTCTCCTTTTACCCTGTCCACTCTGATCCCTACCATGCCAATGGGAGTTTTGCAGGTCTCACCCGCAGCACCACCATCGCACACGCGCATGGGCCGCGGGGGCGTTCGCCCGATCTTCTCAGTCTGAACGAACACTCCCGAGCCCTCACCTCTCGCTCCTTCAACATCATTTGCTTTGTTTATATCCATTAGGGCCGACATATCCGTCCAGCGAGGCAGTGCGCCCTTACCTCGCTAAGGCACCCATACAACGAGAAGATGCCATTCTCCCCGAGGGCTCCGTTCGAGACCATCTGACGCTAGACCTGAAGATTGCGGATTTTTTCATAAGGTTTACTCCTCCCAGCGGTAGACGCACGCATGCATGCCGGTAAGACCGGCACGAATGAGTATAACTAGATAACCGACACAGCCGCTTCTCCTATGACGGTATATGGCAGAGCAGCT
Organism: Diabrotica undecimpunctata; assembly: GCF_040954645.1. Taxonomy (NCBI): domain Eukaryota; kingdom Metazoa; phylum Arthropoda; class Insecta; order Coleoptera; family Chrysomelidae; genus Diabrotica; species Diabrotica undecimpunctata. The sequence goes on along the minus strand of NC_092810.1, from coordinate 83,937,041 downwards.
GGAATTGGCTGCTCTCATCTTGGGTAGGTGACCGTAGGTGGGGGCAGGGCGTGCCAACTCCGGTCCCCAACCACGCTCACCTCCCTTAGCAGTCATAGGCTTGTCCCGTCGCGCCAGCTTTACAAAATTTAGCAACCGCGACCGGACAAGAAAATGCCTGCCTCTCTGTTGAGTCGGCTTTTACGACAAGCAGAAAGACCACTGTGGGGATATTCTACTTAACAGGCCCGTACCCCACACGGGGAAGATAAACACTCTAGCAGAAACGGTTGGCCTTCAGTCAATACCCTTAGGGCCAGTAGAGTTGTTATCAGATCAATACTCTGACGGAACTCCGGACGGTTGGCGTCCAGTCAAAACCCAGAGGCACGGTGGAGTTCCCACTAGACAAACACTCTAGCGAAACTCGACTCTATTGTGGCATTCGCTGTTTTATATCGTCGTAGGCCTTCCATCTCCTCTAGCGCGCGTCGATGGAGGAGGAACTTGTGGTGAGAGTACGTGTATACGAAGGGCTGACGGGATGGAGGCGATGCACATCGTTAGTACAATCTGTAAGTTTTTCTTATTATGTTATACGTTGTTCTGTGGAATGTTGCTGGGGATGTTTTTAACCCAAATGGTAAACAAGTCCATTGAAAGTGCGTTTGACTAATTGTGTTTTTGCGCAATATATGGCTTTTCAATTCATCAAAGCGATAGCAAAGCTTTTGCCGAAATATAAACGTTGCAAATTTCGAACAACTCAAAAGGATAGAAAACGGTTTTATTAAATCGTGTTCGTTTATGGCCATCACTTTTGTAGCTATCCACTACAACTGGGAAATTCTGCGTGTGACTTTGTATCTTCCGGCTCCCTGACGAGGCAGAGTTATGCTGAAATAATGTTATAAGATTGGGTTATTTTGATATTACTGACTGTTGACATGTACACTATAAACACACCAAAACATTCCAGTCTAGTTTGTTTGGAGCCATCACGATAGAGTTTACAGGTCAAGAGAACCGTATAAAACTAGGTATATAGCAGGGATATGCTGAAATGAGACATAACACTCTATTCATACCGATTCGAGATATATATATATATATTATATGTACCATACGTCTCCTCACATCGTTTTATTTGATGTGTCATATCCTAGATTCAGCTAGTTGTTTATTTTGTACTCGGTTAGAGGCCTTCTTCATGCCAATAAAGTAAATTTACTTTATAGTGTGTATTATCATCCATACTGTCGTGTGATATCTCTTTCGTATATCGCTATAGGTTCATTAATAACAAAGATGCTGTGCAATGCCCTTTTGGTAGTCGCCTTGTTTTGTTTTTTCTATCTTAATATATTCGTTATGTCCTCCCCTTTCATTTGCTATGGCGCATGTTGGGTTTCGGTCAGTTGTTTTTTTGTACTCAGTCAGAGGTCTTCTTTAATTCAATAAATCAAGATTTGTCTTATAGTAAATCTACTTTTATCCATAGTGTCCTATGATATCTCATGTGTCGCTATAGTTTCATTAATAATGAAGATGCTCTATAGTGCCCTTTTGGCAATCGCCTTGTTTATGCTTCTATCTTAATATGTTGTCTTATAGTAAATCTATTTTTATCCATAGTGTCCTATGATATCTCATATGTCGCTATAGGTTCATTAATAATGAAGATGCTCTATAGTGCCCTTTTGGCAGTCGCCTTGTTTGTGCTTCTATCTTAATATAATCGTTATTTCCTTCCCTTTCATTTAACACATTACACGATTCAATCGGACCAATAACAACGGAGGTATCATATAATGCCCGTTTGGCAATACCGCCGTGTGTGTTTTTCTGTCTCAACATATTCACTACCCCCTCTCCTTTTCAATGATGTATTATACGACACCACCCTACGAACTATTCTACACTCACCACAAAACACTAAAAAAATATTTGAATCATCAATATACTCCAGTCGCCAGAGATGAAAATGCCAATGAACCTGTAAAAATCATAATAACAAGCTGAATTTTGCCGAGCATATTAATTATGCGACCCCAAAAAAGATGCAAAAAAGTTTACCACTTTTACCCCTCGGCTTCCCCCAAAACGCCCCTCGCAGGGGAAAAAACGCAAAAAAATCAATCTACCAAGAATCTGTACACCGTAGAAATAAATGTTTCAAATGAAAACCTTCTTAAAACATTAAATTCTGCGTTTTTTATTCATATTTCAAATACCTCATATTTGTTACCACAACTCAAAATTGAAATTTCATGTCATAGGTTTTAAATATTGATCTCTAAAAATGGAAATTTTACTGCAACTGGTCAATGAAAGTGATTAATTTTATTGATCTCACGAGAATCGTAAAAAATGGCAGTTTATTCTCGACAAAATACAAAAACTGCATATGAAAGCTGCACTCTTTGCCTTTAAAACGCATCTTGATTTTTGTCGATAGGACATTTGGATCAAAAGATATCGAATTTTTACCGTCGAGCTGATACAAATTTTATTGAACATTGATTTCGCGCAAGTAACTGTCATGCAAAATCGACGGTCGCTTCAAGCGGGGGTAAAAGTGGTAAACTATTTTGCATTTTGTTTAGGGTCCCAGAGTTAATATTCTCTGCAAAATTCAGCTTGTTTATATGATTTTTAGGGGCAAACTCTCTGACGACTGGACTAATACGACTTTTATCACAAAATCGTGTCGGCCATTCTTTTCGTACAGTTTTTTTTGTAAACAAACATGTTAGGTTAAGTTAGTAATATAAATAACAATAAAGTACATGTTAACATATAATTGGGATAAAAAATACCAAGAACATCTAGTTATTGAAAAAAAGAGAAATATTAAAATAAATAAAAAATGCCTAAATTATCAAATTAATTTGATACCTGTACACAAAAAGAACAACGAAGTAATGTCTTTAGAGTGATACACGCCATAAATTATTTAAAGACATTTAATGTTATTATTCTACAAATGTTAATTCTTTATTAAATAAATGTATTTATAAAACTAGAAATGTATTTGTAAAACTATAAATTTATAAACCAGTGACGGATGAGGTAGAATATACATTGATTAATGTTTCATTCAAATGTTACAGCGGAACCCGGAGAAAAAATCGCGTCTCCGTCCCTTTTGGAACAAGCCTCCAAGGCAGCAGAAAGCGTGGCAGATGAATTGGCCAGAGCAGAAGGACGGGAGGTGACGCTGTACGAAGATCCTGCTCCAACCCTGCAATTACTGCTTCCTGATGACGGTTTTAGTTGTGATGTTGTTCAAGGTGTGCCGCCTGGCTTGGCTGATTTCTTACATCCCCTCCAAGCTTCGGGACTATGCAGACTGGCAGCCCAACCAACTAGCTCAGGCCATTGGACTGTTTATATGACAGCGCCAAGACCCCCGAGCGCTTTAAGTACGACTCAGCCAGAGGTAAGTTACAAATTACTGTGCCTACTTCTTCCTTTTTGTTTAATATGCATTTACATGGTTTTATTAACGGGTTTAGCCGCGAGTTTTCTTATCTGATCATCTTTGCACTGTGAATCCAGAGCATAGATTGCGCGTAAGATAATTGACGCCACCTAGCCTGCACAACTATTCAAGATTCACGATTTATATTTGTCAGTTTAATAATACCTTGACAGTTTCTAATAAAATAAATTAAAAAACAAAGGAATCTGTTATAATGTAGATATTTAAGCGTGAATTAGAATATTATGAGAAAAACCTCATAAAACCACATATTTTTTGAAAACAATTATTTTTGAATTTTACAATTTTGTAGGTTCAAGTGATCAGGCTACATAAAGCTGGAGGCGGGATGGGCTTGTCGATAGTGGCGGCGAAAGGAGCAGGCCAAGAACGACTAGGAATTTATATCAAATCGGTGGTACCTGGCGGTGCTGCTGATAGAGACGGGCGTTTAGCCGCCGGCGATCAACTGCTCTCGGTTGACGGACAGTCTTTGCTTGGAATTACACAAGAAAAAGCCGCTGAGTTCCTTCAGAGGACCAGTAGCATTGTCACGTTGGAGGTGGCAAAGGCCGGAGCGGTTTATCATGGTCTAGCTACGTTGTTGCAACAGCCGAGCCCAACACCACATCGAGGTAATTATTTATTTTAAATATTATTTTCTTCATTTATTTTTCATTTAATAAGTTGAATATCTTTCGAAAATGACATTTATATTTCATTATTTTTATTAGTTTGTTTATATAACAAATTAGTATTTATTACACTTGTTTACTATATTTTTTATCATCGACCATAATACCTTATAATAAAATACTTTTTTTTATAGTTTTAACCATACAGTGTACGTATAAAGTCAGTCTCCGACTCCCAGCTATTTTCTGAGCTATAATACTGAAATTAATAAATATTTTGATCACTGAACTGAGGCACATGTACCTACATTGTTTTTATGTTTCAGTCATGTAATTATTCAAAATGACGAATGCTACCCATTTTCTTTTTTTGTTTTAAATGGCAAGTAATATTACATGTTCTCTTGTCGCACTCCCAAATTTTTGACTCCCAAATGACGATACACAAAATAAATACACAAATGGATAAATACTATTGGTATATGGGAAACTGGAAAAATAAATTAGCTATTTGAACATTTTCCGTAAATTTTGATAAAATAAAGGCAGATATCGAGCACAGTTTTATTAATTAAATCTGGCCCAAGTACTTTCGCTCCCTAGAGCATCTTCAGGGGCATTTCGTCAATTTTGGGCTATACAACAATCGCAGAATGTCATAAACATAAAATTATACATAACACTACACTAAACAAGGACAAATAGTTTAAAATTATTTAAAAAATAGTCGAAGCTACATTCTGGTCGGCAACGGGAGAGAGAATGTAGCTCTCTCATTCTTTCTCCTGTTGCCGACTAGAATGTAGCTTCGACTATTTTTTAAATAATTTTAAACTGTTTGTCATTGTTTAGTGTAGTGTTATGTACAATTTTATGTTTATGACATTCTGCGATTGTTGGATAGCCCAAAATTGACGAAATGCCCCTGAAGATGCTCTAGGAAGCGAAAGTACTTGAGCAAGATTTAATTAATAAAACTGTGCTCGATATCTGCCTTTTATCAAAGTTCATTTATTCGAGCATTCAACCTTATATAAATTTTCCGTAAAAGCTGAAAGCTACCAAATTATTAGTAGTTAATATGTTATTTATACAGTCGTCGTTTGCAATTAAACCCGTTTTAGAGTAATGCTCCAATCCCACAAGTTTAAATGCTGTGTATTCTGTTACTACGAGTAGATTCAGAGCCAATAATTTGCACTCACTTCGTCGATGTATATAAAACCAACGGACATGAGTACTAGATGGTGTTCTTAACTTACCCGATGCATTCGTTTTGTTTTTATTACCGGAAAAACAGTTAAACGCATGTTTAATACAGATACAATTGTTAAAAAAATATGCGTTTTTCATAATACAATAATTAATAGAGAAGGTATGGAACACAACCTGCATGATGTTTAATTTACAAATGAGCTGTGCGAGCCAAAATTGTACGAGAACAATTAAAAACATATTTTGTACAATAAACAGTAAATTAATGTTAATATGTTGTAATTAATTAACTTAAAATTAAATAAAATCATAATTTATATAGGTTTAATTTTTTATATAAATAAAATAATTCTGTAACGTTCTAACGTCAATAAATGAAAAAGAAAACACTACATTCTTGTTTAGAACAATTTTGAAACAATTTTTTTTCTGTAACAATTAAGTGTACTTACTGGAGAAACTACATTCTATAGCAATTTCGGATCACAGTTTCTTCAATATAATGTTATTGTGGTGACTTTTATTACTCTTATTCCAAATTGTTTCCGGCATAAATACCAAACCTATTAACTTTTCTTTGTCGACTTTGCGTTTCGATCGTAGAGTACCAGGGTCGAGGGTCGAAAAATACTAAGCTCGAATACTATGTTCCGATAACTGGCTGGAGGCTTTGCGCTGCGCTTGAATGTGAACGCTCACATTTAAAATAATTTGTTTGTTTGCATGTTTAGTATGTATAATATAATAAGGATTTAAAAAGTATAAATAATGGCCTTAGTTTTTTGTTTGTGTTTTGTAATTGTGTAATTTTATATGTTTATTTTAAATATTTGAATCCTTTAAAAAATTCTCAAAAATGCTCAAAAACAATATCACAGGATGACATGATTTTTGGTGTTTTGGATTTGATAAGTGTCCTTAGCTAATGCGGGTACCTTGATTTATTATTATACGGGTATCTTATTGATATTATTATACGGATACCTTATTGGTATTTTGTAAATTTTATTAAAATTATTTCTTTAAAATACTTGATACATTGATAGCAAATATTTTAATATACAATTTTGTTTATTTCATTTCAATGGCAACACTGTCGATGCCGTCAAGTTGACGGCATCGGCAGTTGTTTACGAAATAGTTAGGTAGCGTCAGTTGTTTGTAGCATCTAGTTGTGTTTTGTTTTCTGAATTCTGAGTATTAAATGTAAAATACATTTTGTTACGTGTGTGGTGATTTAACGATAGTAAAGCATCAACGAAACTTAACAGAATTTATCAAGAAAGCTTATCACGCTTACTTCGGTGTAAAGCTTGGTGATCAGGACAAATCTTGGGCTCTACACAAAGTGTTCTTTCAGTGTGTTGAACTACTGAGAACATGGACAAAAGATACACGCAGCTCTTTACATTCGGCATTCCTATGGTATGGAGGGAACCAAAAAACCATAGAGGCGACTGTTACTTTTGCTTATATTAAAAATAAGCATACAATTCAGTATTCTCATTTACCGTCTTATAAACGACTTGCAGCTCATGGACCAGGAATCCCCATTTCTCCACATTTTCTTCACACAATCTTCAGCGATCATCAGATGAAATTTATACCAACCTCAACAGTTTATCTAAGCGTAACTAAATGACTTTGGGCCTTTCGAATGATGCAACACAAATCTTAGGATCACGACTAAAAGATAAAAGTCTGTTGGCTCCAGGAACCACATTTTCTTGGTATAGGAATCGTGAAAAAGCGTTCGCGGAATATTTCTCCAAAGAGTGTTCACTAGTGTATTGTAATAATATTTCTTAAGTAGTCATGAAACCAGGAGCTGTCAATTGCGATTCCACATCATGGCGGTTATTTATTGATTCTTCTAAGAGAAGTCTGAAGGGTGTATTGTTGCACAGTGGTAATACTTATCCCTCGGTGTCTGTTGCTCACTCCGTGCACCTCAAGGAAACGTAGGAGAATCTTGAATTGTGGCTAAATAAAATAAAGTATATGCGAATACTGTTGGCAACTCTGTGGAGATCTAAAAATAATATCCATGCCTTTGGGTCCGCAGTCTGGATTCACAAAGAATAAATGTTTTTTATGTGAGTGGGCAGGTCGAGCACGAAATTTACATTACGTTAAGAAAGAATGGCCGCTCAGAGAATGACGTACCGGGACAAAAAAATGTGCAGCGTGATGCATTAGTTAAATTCTTTTGCCTCCCTTTACATAAAGTTAAGATTGATGAAGCACTTTGTCAAAGCTTTAAATAAACAAGGTGACTGCTTTAAATATCTCTGCGACACATTTCCTGCACTTTCTGAACCTAAACTTAAAGAAGAAATTTTTGTAGGCCCTCGAACCTTAAAATCGGACAGATTGTTTCAGAATACAATAACCCAGGATAAATCTGAAGCATGGAGCTCTTTCGTAGAAGTCATAGACAGATTCCTTGGAAACATATGTCTCCATGTCTCCAAACTACAAAAAAAATTGAAACCAACATGCTACAATGCCGTAATATAAGCATCAATCTTCATTTTATGGATTCTCACGTTAACTATTTTCCCAAAAATATTGGAAATGTCAGAAAGGAACAGGGATAGAATTCCATCAAGAGATAAAGGGCATGGAGAGATGTTACCAAGAAAGACGGGATATTAGACTGAGGGGTGATTACTACTGGTCATTGAAGAGGGGCTCCTTCAAAAATCCACGAAAACAAAACTACAAAACGCAGTGTTTATTGAAAAAGAGAACGGTTTTATTAAAAAAAAAACAACGATTCTTTAACGTAGATTACACTACATTGTTTTTTATCAAAGCTCAATTTTGTAGTGTAATTTTCTATTAAATATAGTTTCAATAAACATTTTCTCAGTACTTTTGGCAGTTTGGCAGAAAAATTTCGAACACACTTTGCCTTAAAACTTGACGTGGTGAAAAAAAAACTAAGCACAGATTCGTGGTCATCACATTTCAATTGGTATATGACACCTGTTAAACTTAAAACACTTTGTAATGAGAAAAACTGTGGGTTCGTGTATTTAATTCTTTGACACAGTAATATGATGTTTGGCACAGTTTATGACAATTTATACTTATTTTAAAAAAAAAACAAGCAACATAAATGCACTGGTTAAGTTTACTTCTAGAAACAACACCATCTAATATTATCCGTTGGTAGTATTGGTATTGATCTGAGAATGGAGTGCAAATTGTTGACTTCGACACTAGTCACACAATAAACAGCACTTAAACGAATTGTGAGTTTTGACCATTACTCTACAACCTAGCTATTTTGGACTTACATATACCACAGTTTTCATTATTTTTTAAAATATCAACATGTTATAATTCTCCTGTTGATTATAAAGAAACATATTTTATTTTTAAATTTCAGTTAGTAATGTAGTTTGTTTTTCTAAGCAAGAATATGCAGATGCGTCCATATTCATATAAATCAATATGGGAAGTATTAATAGATCTTTATTAGTATTGCTATATATAATATCGCTAAATAGTAGGTCATGTGTATCAGAGTAATTGCTACCCAACTATACTAATTTTACGAACTGCTCAACATTACTCAATGAATCGTTTTCAAATAAAAGATAAACCCTAAGTTTTATTATTTCATTTTTCATTTATCTAGATTTAAGTCAGTTAATGAAATAGTATCCTTACTTTTTCAATTAGTTTTATTAAAACACCTGCAATATTACAATATTTCATCAAAACTTTAACTCAATGACAACTACTCAAGAAGTTAATTAATACTGTTACTTAATCTGTTAACTTCTTGTATTTATATACATTTTCTGACGTTCCAGACATAACGAGATATTTCGGGATTTTTAGATGACATCTCCAACATTCTACATTTTATATTCGTCAAGGGACATTTTTTATATGAAGTCTTACACAATTGCCGTGACACTGCTCCTTATATTATTCGTTTTTGCCTCGAATAACTGGTCTATCAGGGACCGACTAAAGCCAACAGGGTAGATCAATTCCATGGTATGGAGCTAATCTCTCGATATGAACTACCTTGGGTTTACTTCTAGCTGAACACTGGATGCGGTTGGTTAGATCGTTTGTTTTTCTGTAGGACAGTGAACGGACCTTTCTAGTTTCGTTGACGTTTCGTACAAAGTCCAGAACATTTCGGATTGTATAACCCTACTGGACCATCTCTTTCGAAAGTTGTCCCAGTAGCATGCATGTCGAGCCTGGTTTTGGCTTTATCACTTTAAAGCTTCAAACTTCTACATCCAATTCAAAATTTTCAATGTACATCAGGGATGAACGTTTTTCTTTGCAGCGAGGCAATCTTCCGAAAATGAGAGCTTGAGGATGCTCCGTTTCTCTTCCAGTGATTATCATCGATGGAGAATAACCGGTTGCTTCATATTCGGAACTTCTATAGGCTTACAGGAATAGAAATAGAGGAATTAAAGTATCCCAATCTTTTTGATTATCAGCTACAAACATTGATTGGCCATTTCTTCTGATTTGGGATGTAGAGGCGTAAGTGCGTTTTCTTGATACCCAAGATTTTTATTAATTCTTGCCATAATTCTGATTCAAAATTACAACGTATTTTTTGAATGCTTAGTACTTTGAATACACAAGTACTTGTTTCCTGTTTCTTTCCTCGGTAGTGGACCACAAATATCCACTACAAGTCGTTCAAAAAGCTCTCCGGAGAAAGATACTGTGCCATTTTACCACGACTTCTTGTTCTGGGGCCTTGTCTACCGTTACATAAATAGCATTTCTTACACCAATCTTCTATATTTCGGGAATAATTGATTTAGTAAAATCTGTCTCGAACTCTGGCAAGTGTTCTTTTAATTCCAAAAATGTCCCCCAGAAAGGCTGCTATCAAGTTGTTGCAACACACTTTTAATGCGTGATTTTGGCAGTACCACTTATTGAACTGTACGCACTCCATCGGGACTTTCCCAATTCCGATATAATAGACCATCGAAAACATAGAGATTCCTATTAAGCCCGACATGCCTTTATAGTTACACTGTATTTAGTTATTTTCTGCCAAATATATCTCATTGCATATATAAGCCATTCTCGTATGACTTTTCATATGTGACCTTTCATTCTCGTATGATAAGTCATTATCTTTTGACTCTTTTTAAGGATTTCCAGGGAAGTCTGATCATTGTCTTGTTCCTGCTTAACAGTGGTCATCCAGAGACTTACTTCTTCGGTAATATTATCTTTTTCCTCAAGGTGACACTGGTTTTCCACCTTTAATTCATTCAAACATCTTGGAATTTTTGTCAATGTGTGTGAATTGACACCTGTTCTCTTAACTTTTCTATTTCATTTTTACTAATCGCTGGTTGCTCCTTCAAATGAGCAACTTCAGATTCCCGAGTATCTCTGTCCTTTCTGTGATCAGTTGCGGGAAATCGATTTCTTAGAAACCTATATCTACTAGCTTCTCGATGTCAATCTAGGCGACCTTATGGTCTCAATATTTGGTTCTTCTTTTCTTGTGTGGTATCGGCTTCTGCAATTATTTTGCAAATATCCTATGCTGATTTTTGTTGAAGATTTTGCAGTATGCTTAACATCTGGGATAAATAGGTTGTTGGTTATCTGAGGTAGTGACTTCCTCATTTTCTCGAAATCTTATTTCGTTTAATTTTGGGCGAAAATTAGTGCTCCATTTGGCGTTTTGTGATGTTGTAATCGGAGAGCATATTTTGTAAATCATTTTGTTGTACTATTTTATTTTCTAAATCATTTTTTATACCATTCTCTTGTTCTTTTAATTTGTATATTCTACTAGCAATTTGACTTATCTCCCTACGCTTCTTCTTTACCTCTTTCATTTTTAAAAACCATGCGGGGGGTCCGGACGTATCCATTTCTTTATCAAGTTCAGTAGATCATGTATTAACCATTAACAATTACTTAAAATCTCCTTTAATTTCACTGCTGTCACCAATATTTCAAGTCTTATTATGCTTTTAATCAAAAGACTTTACTTAAACTTTCAACTTCCTGTGTTTATATCACTTTCTGACGTTATATATATGCTTTCTGACGTTCTAGACATTCCGAGACATTTCGGATTTTTCGACGGCATCTCGGACATTCTAGATTTTTTAAATACTTCTTCTTTTTCGTCATGGGACTTTTTATATACAGATAAATTTAGTTTAATAATAAACAGGTTTTTTTAAAAACTGATTTGATTTTTAAATGATTTCATCATATTTCTATGATGAAATCATATGATTTTTCCCATTTTTTTTTTTGTAAAAAATTGTAGAACAATAGAGTCACATTTATTGAAGTTAACGTAATTTTGCTAATGAAAGAAGTTTTACAAGTCATACATTCATTAGTCATCTTCACACTATCTAAGTGTAGTTGTATAGGTCTCAAAATATTATATTTTTTGTGCATGCAGCTTTGGACAACTACAAGTACTACTATGAGACCTATGATTCGACAGAGTCTCTTCACAGCCCTCAATATAACCCGCAAAGAATATTCACCCCTCCGGCCACTAAGCCAAAAAATAACATTTTCTTTAATTCGGACGATAGTTTGTTCAAATCTGAAAAACGTAAATTTACCATTCCTCGAATCGAAATAGAATCAGACGAGCCAGTATTCAACCTGCAGGTTACCGATTTTTCAGAACCGTGTCCAAAAAATGTTACACTGACTTATGACGAAACCGGAAATCAATTAAAAGAAGAAAGAATCGAGGAGTTTTGTATTAAGCCAGAAGCAAAGACACTGAAAGATAACTTTGCTCAACAGAAAAGTTTTTCAATTGAAGTTAATGATAGTTCCTATGATATTGACGATATTAGTGAAACTGATAAGTTTTTAAGCATTGGTGCTAGACGATTTCGCCAACAACGAGCTATTAGTTCCTCCTTACAAGATCTGTCGAGTTCCACTTCGAGTATAAACAGTGTGGTATATGAATCTAACTTGGATTTGAGCCAAATAGACCCAGATGCTACTATGAAACACAAGACATGGAAGTCTCCTTATGAGATACGCCACCGGAATGTTACAGACCTGGCCAAAAAGTTTGAAGACAAAGCTATCAGCGTCCCGACTCTTAATAAAAGGAAGTACGTGGCAAACAGAAGTAAAAGCGTGAGTGAAGAACGACTAAACGATAAACTGACGGAGTATGAAAGAATCGAGGTTTTAAAGCTGTTATACGACTGGAGCTTGAATGGTTCAGATTCAAAAACCGAATGTAACTTGAAGCTTTCAGGTGACAATGCACCGACGACTGTTAAAAAAGAAAGGGTTAAATTTAACTCAGAACCAGATTTGTCTATAAATTCTAAAGAAAATAGTTTGATAGCTGTAACCAAATTCTCTTCCGACCATTCGCTTACAAAGAAAGCACCTCTGGACCAATTTTATCATAATTGCGAATACAGGAATTGCATTTTTAATGTAGGGACCAAAGAAAAAGACTATTGTGCGCATGACACCAATAAATATAAACCGAGAGGTATACTAAAACAGTCCAAAGATCCCCCAGACCAAGTAGAATGTCTTAACAATATCACCAATTTACAAAAGAAGCCTAAATATAATCGTAGACATAGTGAAATTATTGACGTAAAGCCTTTCAATAATCAATTAGTCCGTTGTGATAGTTTAGAGAGACTTAACGACCTGCACAAAAGTCGACACAAAAAATTTCCCGACTCGTACATAGTTACAAGACGTAACAGCACTAGGAAAACGATACAAAAAAACAATAACGAAAATATCAAATCTCCCAAAAAGTTAGTTATACGAAAAAAATGCTTGCCGAAGACATGGAAAAGCTGTTCGGATATAAAAACAAAAAAGACGGTGCGCAAGTGTTGCAGATACGCCAGAAAGACTTGCCCAGTATTAAAGAACTGTTCGGATTCTCCTAAAGCTGCAAGGAAAACTCAAAGCTGCACATGTATAGAACAGGACGAGCTAGATCAAGCTGCAGCTGCTGATAGGTTAGGTGCTTTAGAGCAAGTTGCGGGCGCTGTTAGTCGTAAGATTAACGTTTATCTGTTGCGCACTTTTTATTTTGCAACTCCCTTAGGTGAAAATTATTTAAAAAAACTTAGTTAACAAATCTGTCATCCTCAAAATAAATCTTTAATCAGTCTGAATGTAAAGCTCAATATTTTTCACTACCTTTTCTCTATTGCTTTTTAAGATCAAAATGTCGATCGATATAGTATAGTAATACGGGACTTGTTAACATCCAGAAAAAAGTATAAATTAATTTCAATAAATAAACCTGATCACGAATCAGAAAAATAAGAGCGATATTAAAAAAAGATTCATATTTTTATAACTGTAAATATGCTTATCATAAATAATACGAACAACAAGAGGAAGTGAAAATTAACAATCTTTGAATTTGTTAGGTTAACTATAGTTTCAAAATTATAATTATTTGTAAATTTTGTTGTGATTTTCACCTAATCGTACGAACTAAAATGATAATTATTATTTTGACTGTCGATAATAATTGTCATTTCAGGTCTTTGTATTTTTAGATTCAGATTTGTATTTTTATATAAATATAGTTTGCAGCTTTTAGATATTTTTAGTTCCTCTTATCTAATAAAGGGAATTTTTAGATTACTCAAGCGGTTGTATACCAAAATAGTGGCGATATTAGGCCTTAATTTTTTTGAGGTTAGGTCTTGGTTTAAAAAGTCAAACGCTTGGAGGAAATATTGGAGCTTTCCGGAAATAATTGATGGATTCGACCGTTACTTGATGGAAATTCATTTTATGTAAACAATAAAACACTGAAAACTTTGTATTCAAAACTTCCACAAAATTTATTTTAAACTCTTATCACTACAGCTGTTTCGGCTGATTGCCTTTCCCAAGTGATTTATTTTTGGCATGCGTTTATAGTCTCTTATAGTCAACAGTTTATAGTCTCTAATGAAATAGGTTGGGGAGGGGAGAACTGTTTGTCTCAAGTTGGTCATTCAGATTTATATCTGTGTTTCTTAATTTGTTGATTTCCATAGATTCTAACAAAGATAGTTTAAGGACTTTATTTTGAATGTAAAGAATTTTAAATTAGTCATTAAAAGAATGATTATGATCTAGAAGGGGAAGTGCGTACGTAGAATCTGTTTTTCTATTATTGAAAGCTCTTTTATGTTCTGCTATTCGTTTATTAAAATTGCTACCAGTTTGACCGATGTAAGTTTTTGGGCAGTCGCCACATTTAAGTTTATTTTGGCTCTTGTTGTTTTTACTATATTTGCCTAAGTTGTTATTTGTTCTGAAAGCTGGTGTTATTCCTTTCTTTTTTATGTGTTTGGCCATTTTTGTTGATATTTTGCCTGTATATCTAATCGAGCAGAAGGTACTGGGTGTTTTCTCTGGTGGTGGAAATACTAATTTCAGGACTTTATTGTGTAGTTTTTGATATAAAATTTTATTAATTGTTTGTTCGTCTTATCCATTGTTTACTGCTATTTGCTTAATGATATTTAATTCTGTGTCAGAATTGTATTTTGACATCGGAATTTCTGTTAATCTATGTAACATACTATGATAGGCAGTTTATGTTGTGTGGGATGGGATGATAAATTGTGTATAGTCGTGTCAGTATGGGTAGGTTTATGAAATATGGAGAAGTCATGTTTGTTTTTAAGTCTGATAATTTTTAAATCTAAAAAATTTATGGATTGATTTCGTTCTGTTTCTATTGTAAATTCAATATGACTATGAAGTGAATTAATATACGATAAAAATTGGTCGAGTTGCCTGTTAGTTCCTGTGAAACATACCAGTACGTCGTCTACGTATCTCCACCAATATAAAAACTGTTTTAATTGGGATGTTTTGAAATCTTTGTCTCTAGATGATCCATAAAAATATCTGATAGCAATGGGCTTAGAGGATTGCTCATTATAAGTCCTGCATTGTTATTTGTATATATTTCATTATTAAATTCAAAGTAGTCCTGGTTTATGCAAACTTCAAGAATATGTAAAATTTCAGATGTAATGATTGGATTTGTACTATTTTGGTCTAAAAGGTTTTTTACTAGGATAAAAGTTTCTGTAGGAGGGATACTAGGAAGAAGATTTTTTACGCCAAATGAAATTAATCATTAATTTCATATAATTATATATATATAATTAATAATTAATTATATATATAAATTAAGGATCACTCAGAAGAGTGGTGGGTTTTTTCGGTCAAAAGGTGGAGAAAAAAGACAAAGTTGATGGCTACTTCATCTATTTATTGAAGACGTTTCGCTTTCTTAATCAGAAAGCATCATCAGTTCATCTATATATATATATATATATATATATATATATATATATATATATATATATATATATATATATATATATATATATATATATATATATATATATATATATGTATATATATATATATACTATATATATATATATATATATATATATATATATATATATATATATATATTAGAAATGATTATTTCGACCAAAAAATAATTTATAAATAAGTTCGAATTATCGGGTAAAGTGGTGTGTAATGAAAATCTTTCGTTTTTCTAAATTACTCAATATTTCGCCATTTATTTAACAGCTTCTTCAGGAGTAAACTAAAACAATTTGAACATTGAAACATTATTCTTCTAACTTTTCTTTTATTGTTATTTTTATTTTTACATTTGAAATAATTTTAATTGTTTATCGTATAGCTGTAACGAACGTTCTTAAGACAATTTAATCTTGACATTCAATATTTCAAATACTTCAATGTCATTTTTTATTTGCGAAATCTTTTAAATTCTGTAAGTGTTTTAAAATGTATTTGTACGCCATTTTTTGTAATGTTCACATTGTTTTAGTTTACTCCTGAAGAAGCTGTTAAATAAATGGCGAAATATTGAGTAATTTAGAAAAACGAAAGATTTTCATTGCAGACCACTTTACCCGATAATTCGAACTTATTTATTTATATATATATATATATATATATATATATATATATATATATATATATATATATATATATATAGAAATTTATTAGTTATATGGAAGAACAAAGTCGGCTCGACAGCTCAGCGCATCAGCAGACTCATTTCTAAGTAAGTAGTTCAATAGGTTGATGGTTCGAGCCACATACCGGTCAGAGAAAATTTCCATCGCACAGTATAAAATGCAACGTGGATCTGTGACTTTTGAATTTAGCTAACTCACCAGTCAATCGAGTCGCCCGATAGATGAGTTATATTAGAAAGCGTTAAGAGATTAGAAAATCGGAGAATACATAAATGGACAAAGTGACACAGTTTTCAGGCGGAGTTATTTATAGACAGAGCTGTACTAATTCAGGAGAAACACAGGAAACACCTATTATAGGGGACAATGATTTTGAACAAATTGAATGTTTAATTCCTCCTTTACTTTACTAAAACCTGAGTAGCAAAGAGGACAGCACAGATTCGTCTAAGAAATGACTTCTATAAAAAATCGTGAGTTTGATCATCACATGGCATAAGACTATTATATTCAAGAGCATGACGATTAAGAAATCTCTTAGTGCAAGTCTTTATATATAAAATTTCAATTTTTTTTCTTATCTTTCTTTTTTTCAGTTGTCGTTAATTGTGTGGCTGATATGTAATTATCACTAGATAATATTGCAATACTTATAACTTATTTTATTCTAGCTTGATGTCTACCGAAAACGTCTATATGAATAGCTAATTTTTATTTTTATAATGTACACATAACAGAATATATTAATAAGTAAATAACAAAATAGAAATGAATGGGGAAAAAGTATACGGTGCATTTATAAATAATTAAACGATATTTTAGACGGTAAAAAATAGCTATTTGCAGTGACGTAATGTACTTAGGCGGATTTAGATCATTCACTTCCGGTGTACACCCGTTGATGGTTCACTGGTTCATCGATGATGAAAAATGTAAATTGTACTATCATCCAAATTGAACACCAAAAGTAAACAGTGAATGAAGTAGAATGCCTTCCTACTTTTAATGAACACTTTGGATGATTTATCAGAAATGACCAGTCTAAACAAGTCATTTTTACGTCCGGTGAAGAATGCACTGTTTAATTTGATTTAACATTCGCTGGTGAAGGCTTTAAATAGTATATTTCAACAATATATTATAAAATAATACAATAAAATATGGCCTTCCGTTAGAAAGACTACCAAACATTAATATCATTAAAGTTATTATAATTCAATTTATACTATAAAAATTTAAATTATGTTCCATTGCCACTGCACAATTTCAGTCCTAACAAACGCACTCCTGAAGCAATTTTGTTGTCATTATTGCTACATTAGGATTTTGTCACATCCAGTAATCCATTTGTTTTAAGTAGTCGCCACCTTCCTGGATGGCAAGCACATAGTCATTCGGGTCCCGGCTAAAAGTGAATCAGACTACTTTAATTACAAAAAGGATTTTAGTATAATATTATTTACTTTAATTATAATTTTCTGTAAATATATATGGGAACAAATGGAAGAGCCAATGATGCCCTGGTTTTCTGAAAATCGACGTTCAATGAAGCCTTGTAGCCAAATCTACTCCACGTTCCAGAAAATTGTGTTTTTGTGCAGACGCTGCCTTTCCATTGAGGCCTAATTTACTCGAGACTTTTTCAAAGCACCATGAAAAATTTTAGTGATTGTGACAACAGTAGTAAAAATAATCAAAATTCAGTGCCTTATACTATGGAAACATCTTTATGTACAGCCAGCCCAATTCCTACTAAACGTGGAAAGAAACGGAGATCTGATTGTACTGTGGATTCTATTCAAACAGCGATACAGAAACTACAGAATATCTCAGATGAGAACACAAATGTGAAGCAAATGCACAAGTTTGATGCATATTGTAACGGTCTTGCAATACAAGAGGAGAACATGCCGATTGAAAGGGCTCTCATCTGCCAATAGAAATTGTAAGCTGTTATGACACAAGAACCTTTATCATAATAATTTTCACCAAATCGTACAGGAGACAGTGTTACATTCCCTATTAGTATCTACACAACGACACCATCACCTACACCAAATTTTCCAGAACATCCTTCACAGGCTTCCATAATCTACAGTTCTGAAAGTTGTGGTTCTGCTTACCAAGACAATCGGGATGTGTTAACCCAAAACATTTACAGCATGGGTGGATTATATAATTTAAATGTTAATATAAATAGGTTACAAAAAAGTATGTTAATCATTTGTAATAAGTCAGTTGTTTAATCCTCCTAATAAAATCCTCCAGAACATTTAAATGGCTTTACAAACTTTAGGTATCATCAATGATACAAGGTTGTACTCTATATAGGGTCTTGAATACTAAAACAAGTACATGTAGTTAAGACATGGAGTGTGATTTGAAGCTTCAGTTCTGGAGGCAATGCTTCCTTGAAGACAGTATTGGCCCTCTGTAGGGCGAAGGGCCACTGAGACAAAATCAAACTGATGTTCAAATCATTCGCAAATGTGTTCGGTATGCCTGTAGATCTTCTCCAGCTAATTCCGTTAATAATTGTTGATGGTCCTAAATGTTCCTGGCGCTAAGTCAATGGCCATACCCACCAACGATGAGACATCGTGAATTTTTGGTTTTCAAAATTGTTCTACATTCTTCTATTCGGACTGATTATTTCTATTCCGAGACTTACTACTTGATGATGGTTTGACGCCATTTTGAAAATTGATGATAATGAAAAATTGGACAAATGTAAATAGCTTTAGATTTCACTTTTACTAAAGATGAACTATTAATTCATCTGTATTCCGGCACGTATTACTTGCTGATGGTTTGACGCCATTTTGAAAATTAATAAAATGAATGACAAATTTGGACAAATGTAAACAGCTTTAGCTTTCACTTTCACTAAAGATGAATCATCCGCGGTGTATAACCAAAGTGAATAATGTAAATTCGCCTTTACTATAGACGTATATATATATATATATATATATATATATATATATATATATATATATATATATATATATATATATATATATTATGAACTTAATATTTAGATTTTATGAGTCATTAAACAGCTCATATACTCGAATTAAGACAATGAATCAAACCAATCTTAATAAAATCCACTTTAATTGGATATTGATTGCGTCTAATTCTCAAGAAACGATTAAAGTGTTGTATTTCGTCAATTTAGTTAATTAAACAAAAAGAGTATAATATATTATCTTTACCTTGCCACAGTAAAGGTCGATTCAAACACATCAGTCCCGTCACGTCACAGTTCCGGCGCTAAACGGAACAGTTCCTCATAAAAAATATTCTTTCATATAAATATGCCGCCGGCGGTCACATTCGTCCATTGCCGAACAGTTTCCAAGCAAACAAGTTTCGACCTGTCTAACGTCCGACCGATTTTGTAATCTTCGCGACGATATTTTTTGATTTTGCCGGAAACATGTCTGGCGGTACAAGTGACCAAAAGAAAATTAACGACGAACAATTAATAAAATATATGTGAAAGTATAATATTTAATATGATTTGTCGCATGCGAAATACTTGGAAATTAATATAAAACATAAAATTTCAAAGGAAATTGGAGAAGAAATGGAAACACAAGGTAATGAACTTCTCTTTATTATTTTTATTTCACTGTAACAAAAAAAACAACATACAGTTTTTAAATTTTAAATTTTTAGAGCAATCATTGTCTAATTCTGTATCCTAGAAACTTTTCAACAGATTGGTCGCCGAAGAATAATCCATTTCAGGTGTGTACGAACAGACGAAACGAATAGTTCTGTGATGGGACGGTACCGGTTCGGCGCCGGAACTGCGACGTGGCTGAGGTGTTTGAATGGACCTTAGTCGCCATTTCGGCCTCTAGAGAATTCGGTTATCTCTCTACACTGTACACCAACACCTCTACAATAATATCTTCGATATAATCTTTGTTATATAATATCTTCAATATCATCGATGTAAAAAGTAAGATAGTCACTTGGTATGAAATCAGGAAAGTAAAAAGGATTGCTATTTTCATTTATAATGCTTGGTTAAAGTCATTGTCCATTAATTTAACGAAAAAGTATATTTTGCCGATTAAAAACAAGAATAAAAATTGTTTGATTCCTTCAAACTTACACTTAATCTTCACATTCTTTACTTAAAAAAGCATCATCATAATGATGTTGGTATCTCATAAAATCTAAAAGTTTTCTATAGTTTTGTTTTAAAGAATCTTAACATGTTTAAATAATATTTATTATTTTAACAGGTCCAAGACGGATGTCGGAGCGCGACCTGCCATCTAGGGTAGATTCTGAACGTTCTATCCCCTCTTCCAAATCAGTTCCTGCCCTTCACCAAATCCATTCCCCCCTCGTTAATGATCAACAACCTTCAAGGCCAAATCAGGCTTCAGCTTCAGATGTATACAGTCGAACTTCCTCAAACAACAGCATCAACAATAATCAAAATGGACAAGTATTAATGAATGGAGGATCAGTGGCTGCCAATACGGCCTTGAGGAGTAGATCCACGCACAATTTGCATCAACAAGATGGAGGGTTTTATCAGAACTTAAGCGTTTACAGGAATAAAATTCCCAGTCCTCAACAATTGGGAGATAGGTAAGATAACTAGCTAACTATTTACTAATAATTCTCAGTTAAAAATTGTTTTGAAAAAGACATATATTTTTTTACACACTTATGACAAATGAATGAATGGAAAAGAAAAGAATTTTGGAAGTGTGTAAAATATTTAGTTCCTAGCTGAGTGCTTTTGGCTTACAAAGCCATCCTCAGAGCTATAGTCAAATTTATAAAGTACCACTACTAAAGGGGATCCCATTTGCTTCGTGATGCTGCTTCAACTCCAGACAGATGGTCTGATACTAGCGGCCCATGTTGTTCCTATTTTCCTGTTTAACTTCGTTGTTTAATTGTCCGACCTTTAATTCCTTGCTTGTCTCTTCTCGTCTCCCTTCGCGCCTGATCGAACATTTTTGGTCATAACTGATATTTTGTAGTGTACAGTCTAGTTAATACATGGTAAACTCGAAATTTTTTTTTTGTTATTCCTAGCCGTTACAGGTCGAGACTAGAAGAGATACACATTTCGCTTATACAGTGCTCCGGCTTCTAACGTAAGCCCATAGCCTCTCACTCTTTGCAGGACCTGAGACCGAGAAGTTCTTAATTCCCTTCTTTCCAAAAATTTCCTTACCCTCTTGTAAATCCGCGAGGGCGGAGCCAGTCAGTCCAGACTAGTGGAACCAGTAAGCCTTGCCCCGCTCGCAGGGATAAGTATTCCCTAAGAATTGTAGAGGCATTGATAAGGAGATTGAAACAGACGTCTTCTACAATGGTGACAGCCTCTATCAGAGTGGAGACAATTCATTAGAGGGGTTTATTCGATTCATTTACAGCTTCAATCCTAAATTATCCCACCGCTGTCACCATTCTAATAAATTGGGGGGGTTTAACCATAGACGGCGAAAAACTTAACCATCTCCGTTTAGCAGATGACATTGTCCTTATCACAGATGATTTAGGAGAAGCCACAGATATGTTAAATGAATTGGACCTTACATGTTTTAAGGTGGCCCTCAGAATGAACTTGCCCAAAACTAAGTTTATGACAAATATAATCCCCAATAACCATTTAACTATTCAAAACAAAGTGGTAGAACTGGTGGAAAAATATACGTATTTGGGTCATGAAATAAGAATCAGCAGGGATAACCAAACATGCGAAATCCAAAGACGAATTACTTTAGCGTGGGTAGCCTTTGGAAAACTGCGAGACACACTTAGGGCCAACATACCAATTAGCCTTAAAAGAAAAGTATTTGACCAATGCGTATTACCGGTCATGACGTATGGGGAGGAAACTATGACTCTAACCAAGACTACGGCTTCGAAATTAAGAGTGGCACAGAGACGAATGGAACGATCTATGCTGGGAGTGACGTTGCGGGACCGAATAAGAAATGAAGATCTGCGAAGAAGGACGAGTATTGCTGATGTTGTGGAACGCATAGCGGAACTTAAATGGAATTGGGCAGGCCATGTAGCGAGAATGCATGACTCACGAAGGACGAGTAAAATTACACATTGGAGGCCAAGAGCAGACAAACGTAGTAGAGGAACTCCACCTACACGTTGGGCTGACGACATCAGGCGTATCACGAAAAATTGGCAACAAAGAGCACAAAATCGCAAAGAATGGAGGAGTTTAATGGAGGCCTATGTCTAGCAGTGGACGTTATAAATGAAGGCTGGATGATTATGGTGATTAGTGGTTAGTAAATTCCAAGCTGCTCTACAAACAGAAAAGACCTAATGATTTCATATCTAAGATAACATATCTGTGGATTAGTAGTCCTAGTTTTGGCTATCTTTACAATTAAAAAATATTTGATGATTATTTAGGTCTATAATCTCCGATTTATTTGTCTGATTACCGGTAAGTAGATCAAATCTTCGACGACCGTGCCAGTCTAAGACTGAGTCTCAGCTGATCAGTGCACCACCTAGGATATACTGGGTGGGTAGTGACACCCACTCACACATAAAAACACGCGCTCGCATACACACCAAAACACATACGCAAATGCACATACACACAAGCACCATGCTAAATCAACAAATTACCAGACAGTCGCACCACAACTGGGTGTAACACCATTGTCCCCATGGGATTCATGGCATTGTTAATTAATTACCTAAGCGATGCCCCAGAGAGCTGCCGAGCTATGAGGAATAGCTTTGGCACGGTATAGGCGTATTGTCGTATCTCACAGCATGTGTCGTACCTCCCAGCATGTTCTAACTCATGTAAACAAAATGGACAAAAGGTAAAAAGACATCGCCCGAAAGAGGACACAGAAATTAGTTTTCAAAGGAAAGGCAATCAGCATAGAGGCAATCCCGGTCGTCGTCTCTGTCTCTGCCACAAATTTGTCTCAATGACCCCAATGAGGATCCAGAATACAGGCAATCCATTAGCAGAGTTAAGTAGCTTCTGCAGAACTTACTGCTAATATAAGAGGGTTCAATGTCACCTTAATAGAAGACCAGGGTCTAATTTGAGTTGACAGAGTTCTTATATATACCAGGTCTACAGTCTGACCGGCATTTGACTGCAGTATGACCGGCATACAACGGCATACAAAAAACTTCAGTGAGAAGACCTTAAGAATAAACCTTTCCTTAACGTAGTTGTCTATGTTATAGGGCATAAATAAATACAAGTGACTATTCTAATGTATATGTTTATGGTGAAATAATTAACGATATACATGTTTTCTTCTAGAACTTCAGCTCTTCGCAGCTCACAAAACTCACTTCACTCATCCATCGCTAACTCTCAGCGCCCTTCTTCGGCATATTATCCTCCAGCCTCCTCTATAACTTCCCGACCTAACAACCTCCATCAGTCTATACCTAATCTCAAAAACCCACCTAATATGTACAGACTTCAAAATGAGGAAACTTCCAGAACAGGATCCTTTCCAAATGTCCAGCACAGTCCAAATTACTTCCCTGCGTATTCAAAAAATAGTTATCCCAGCCCTGAAGATACTAAGGTACCTTATAACAACACTTACATGGGGCAAAATCAGTCTTATCCGAGTCCCACAAACAGTTCTACACAAGGATATCCGAACAGCGTTCAGCAACCTCTGCATATTAACCATAACTTACGACAAGAAGAAAGAAATCAAGATGTAAGATACAACAATGGAGGTTTATTGCTACGAGAAGACGTTTTTAGACAGTCGCAAAATAGACACGAGGAGATGATGCGGTAAGTAACAACTTAAACACCTTATTAATTCAGCGAGTCAACCTCGTCTATAATACACTTTTTGGTCCTTGGTACTGTGACGGGTAATATATTACTTTACATGTAAGTCACCTTTTTACATTATCTCTTTTTACTCTATATTGAGATGACGTATTCTTTTATGCCTTTGTTCTTACATGTATGGGCTAATGCTGTTTTTAAATACAAAACGAAACGCTCCCGCTTATATATGGAATAGTTAACATCTTAGCTTGTTCTTCTTTTTTCCTCTTATCTGACTGAGATCTTGCATAGTTATAGTGTGAAAGGTATTTCACCTCATTCCTTTGTTGAACTCAACAGTCTTCCGGGTCTTCTTCAGGGCTTCCGAGGTCTCATTCTCCCGAGCCCCCAGACACTACTACACTGATCACTAACCAATGCATTAATGATACTGGGAGCAGCGTACGGTTCATTTATACCGCCGATGGTAACGTGGTTTGGGTGGAGGTTGGCGTGGGGATTGTCGAGAGGTTGGCGCGAACATTTCTGACAGTAGGATTTTGATTGGCGGGTGGAGCGGACGATATTTTTTTATGAGAGGTACCCATGTGAAAGGTAACCGGATGCCGTCATGTCTTTTATTGAGACAATTTGGCCTTCTTTCAATTTCTATGGCTTCTCGGGTACTTCTTGGTTTATAGAAGCGGACGCGTGCTATGGTTTTGGAGTTTTCAAAATCAATTTTGTGACTTGTATGAAGATGGTGTTGACCTAGAGCTAAAATTTAATCGGAATTGCGAACAGAAATGGAATGTTTTGGAATAAATCCTATTTTGGATTCTACGATTTGTTTGGCCTATATAAGATCGGGGGCAGTCTGCACAAGGAATGACAGTTTCTATTTGGGGATAAATATTGTCTTTATTCCTCTCAATTTAACAATTTGGTGGATTTTGTCAATGACACCTTTGATGTAAGGAAGAAAAGCTTTTGTATGATAAGGGTCTGAGTCTTTGGATTGAGATTTAGTGTGAGTTTGATGTCGTTAGATGCACCTGACGCCTTTGGACGTGATTTGAGCGGTAACCGTTTTGAATGAGAGCTTGTTTAAACTAGCGAGCTCAGCGGGTCTACTTGTATCATTCGCAAAGGCGTGACAAGAGTATTAATGACTGAATTAATTTCTGAAGGTGGATAATAAGAGTTGGCATGCAAGTAATTTTGGTATGGGTGGGTTTTCGATAAACAGAGTGAAGAAAACCTTGGGATTGGTTTTTCTTTATAATAACGTCGAGAAACGGTAGGGATGAATCAATTTCTACTTCTATTTTGAACTGTATACTAGGATGTATACCATTCAGATGGGTTTGAAAAGACACCAAAGCATCCCTGCCATGATGATAAATGACGAATTTATCGTCATTTATCGATGAATCAATTTCTACTTCTATTTTGAACTGTATACTAGGATGTATACCATTCAGATGGGTTTGAAAAGACACCAAAGCATCCCTGCCATGATGATAAATGACGAATTTATCGTCAACATATCGTAGCCAAGATGTGGGTATGAGCATTGATGTGGATAGTGCTCGGGTCTTGAATTCTTCCATAAAGATGTTGGCAAATACTGGAGATAGTGAGGAGCCCATTGGGGCACAATTTATTTATCTGTAGAATTAATTTTTAAAGATAAAATAAGTGTTGGACATACAATGTTTAATAATGAGAGATAAGTGGTCTTGTTAGATACCTACTGTATTTAGTTTTCAGAATGTTAAGAGTTTTGTCTATAGAAATGTTTGTAATAAGTGAAACGATATCGAAACTTACTAGAATGTCTGACAGTGAGATATGTTATTGTTTAAGAAGTTCGATACAATGAAAAGAATTTTTGACTAAGGATGAAGCATTTTCGGCGAGAGGTTGCAGAGTTTTAGCCAAGTACTTGGCCAATGGTTGTGTAGGGCAGTTGTACATACTGACAATGGGACGTAGAGGAATATCGGGTTTGTGAATTTTTAGTAGGCCATCTATTCGAAGTGTTTTGGAAGACTTTTCATGATGAATTAGAATTATTGTTTTATGTCAACAGGAAGAGAGGTTTTATTGATAATGGCTTTTGTTGTTCTCTCCAGGTAGGTTGTTGGATTATTAAAAATTGGCCTGTAGTCTCGAGTATTAATGAGATTTGAGAGTTTATTAATGTAAGAAGAAGTGTTTAGGATGACGGTGGTATTTCCTTTATCGGCGGGAAAAATGTCTAGATTTGGATTTGACTGAAGTTCTTTCAGGTCTTTTTTCTCGAATTGGCTAATGTTAGGAGTAGGATTGTTTAAGTTTCTAAGAACTCTATCGTTGTCTTGTCTAGTTATTTCAGCATATTCGGAAGGTAAACTCGAGATGGTTTCTTTAGTTTGACGTATGATTGTCAATAGTCTCAATTGGAATGTTACTTGGGGTAACAGAGTAATTGAAACCTTTTGCTAAAGCTTTAGTGACAATGGTCGAAATAGGATTATCAGAAAAGTTAGGAACCACTGTAGTGGGTTTCAACGTTGTAGTTTTTGGTTCGGCAATTAGATGCGCTAATTTGCACTTCTGAGTTTCAGTCTTAGACTCGAAAGTGTTTAGAGCTGTTTGTGTTTTGATACGGTCGAAACTGTCCCATGATATAGAACCTACATTGATAGAATGAATAGATTACCAGATATTTCCAGAGATTCAAAATATTGATATTTGTGAGATCTAGTTTTCGTCTAGTGGAATTAATAGCTTTACGGAGAAGCGCAAAACTGGTCTTTATAAGAATTTGGAAGATATAAGAAGAAGAAATATGGTATTTGAGTTATCCGCTCGTAGAGGCGAATAAAAATTTCCGTGGTTAGTATAATTAAACCTAAAGCTAACAACAGTCTTCCGGGTTGAACCGCGTCGTGATAATCGACGCGCCGAGCTTTATTATAATTATACTAACCGCGGAAATCTTTCGAAACGTATATATATATATATATATATATATATATATATATATATATATATATATATATATATATTAATCTTTGCATATAAGTTAAATAGTAAACTCTATAACAACCCTGACATCGTCATCCTTCCGGCCGACAAAGGTGTCACCGTCATTCTTAATTCTTTTAATTATTTCGACAAAATGTTCGAACTTCCTCAATTCCACAGAATACAAATGCGTCCCAAACGATCCCACCACCTATCTAGAAAAAACGACCAAATTCATCATAAATAAGTCTACTCTAGCTTCAGACATCAAAAAATCACTATACCCAGAGAAAAATCATCCCGAATTCCAAAGATATACGGTCCAAAAATTCATAAGCCCAATCTCCCCCTAAGACCCATAGTCAGTGCATACAACTGCCCCATTTAGAAATTAGCAAACATCTCGCTTTATTCTTACAACCATTAGCCGAAAAAGCTTCTTCCTTTGTCAAAAACTCTTTTCATTTTATTGATCTTCTTAAAAACATTTCTGTTTCACCCTCAGATATACTAGTTAGTTTTGACATTGTTTCTTTGTTCACCAACATAGCCATCGATGAAACCATTTCCATCTTGGACTCTAAACATCAAATCCCCAAGACACACTATCTCTTATAAAACACTGCATGCCTAATACATACTTTTCATTCCAAAATCATTTCTATCGTCAAATCAAAGGTGCCCCAATGGGATCCCCCCTTTCTACCGTAATAGCTGATATTTTTATGGAACATTTCGAAATAGCAGCCCTGTCCTCATCAAATCTCAAACCCGCCTGCTGGTTACGGTACGTTGATGACACCTTTGTCATTTGGCCCCATGGTAAAGACACATTAGATCTCTTCCTCTCCCACCTGAATGGAATACATCCTAGTATTCAATTCACGATGGAAGTTGAGTCTGAAGCATCTTTGCCATTCCTTGATGTTCTTATTCAGAAAAAGCCACCTCACAGTTTTTCTTATTCCGTGTACCGGAAACCCACTCATACAAATCGTTATCTTAATGCCCAGTCACATTATCACCCCGCCCAACTCAATTCAGTTGTCAACACTCTCATTTCTCGTTCAATAAGACTTAGAGACACCAATCATAGGTCGTCCGAAATCAATTCAATAAGGCAAACACTCTTACAAAACGGCTACCACAAAGCCCAAATCAATAAGAGCATTCAAAAACATCTAAACCCCATTCCATCCAAAAAAGAAACCTTGCCGCCAGATCAACCCAAAATCTTTCTACCTTTTATTAAAGGTGTCACTGACAAGATCAGTAGAACTCTTCTTCCTCTAGACATCAAAACCATCGTCAATACTCACTCCAAGTTGTCCAATCTCGTCAGATCCGTAAAAGAGCAAATCCCCAATGAAGACCATGGTGTCTACGAGATACCTTGTTCCAGTTGCCCACGTACATACATAGGATGGACAAACCGACGAATCCATAACCGTATTTACGAACATTCTATATCAGTCAAACACTCCGATACTACTTCAGCCCTAGCCCAACATCTTATTGAGACAGGCCACAAAATCCGCTTCTTAAAATCAAGAATCATCCGTGGAGCTATCGAAATTGAAAAACTTCCTAACAGCTTAAATACGCGCGATGACGCTAAACGACTACCAGCAACATGGCGACCCTTGCTTCAGCGACCTACCGCCCACACCGCTCAGGCCACATCAGTTCAGACCACGTCAGCACATAACGTTCCCGCGCATTCTGAGAATATAAAAGCAGCCACAGAGGGCAAGACCGGCCGTCACTCGATACTGAGCAGTAAGCAGATTGAGACCTTAGTGCCGTTTGACGGTTCCCCCGGTGACCCCGAACTCGAACGGAACCGTATCACTCTTGACAATGGCTCCGAAACGTCGAGTTTTTAATTCTTAACACGGTTCTTTCCGAGAACTTAGTAATTTTCATATATATATATATATATATATATATATATATATATATATATATATATATATATATATGTTATAACTGTTTTGGATGGGTTGGAGTCAATAAAAGGGCTATTGGTTAACTATTTTTTTTATATCTCGAGCTTTCAATTGTGTTTACAATTATTATCAAGAGCTAAAAAAGACAAAATATCTTACAAGGTTGAACTAGAAAGAAAAAACAATTTTTTTGTTAACTTACCAAATAAAAATTAGTTTAGTAAATAAAAATTGCTGCTAATACATCTTAAAAATAATTAATATAAAAATGTCCTAATCTAATAAATGCTTCTCTGAAAATTTTTAGTATAATTTTGAAAACATTTTTTTTAATACAAAAACAATTGAATTTATAAATAAGTTAAAATAGCAACCAATTACAAATAAGCCTCAATGTCATAAATGCCAACTTAAAAATTTTATTTTTGACAATTATATTGCCAAAAATAAAATTTCGTTTAAACATTCTTTTTTGTTTAGTAACAAAAAAGAAGAAGATTTATTCACCGTTGACAGATGTCTAAAAAAATGTAACAGATATATGGAGAATTAAATATGACATTTTACAAGTTTTATATATAAATCATAAAGAAAGAATATTGTTTTGTATAAAACTTAATGAGGTCGCTGGTTAAATGATATTCGATAAATAATAATAACGAAAAAATGGAATAATTTGTTTGTAAATCAATTAGCGAAAAATAGCAAATATAACTGTCAATAAATTAGGAAATTAACTGGTCTTACTCATTATTGATGTTTGTACAAAGAAAGACTTACCTTTTGAAATATTTGAATCGTAGCCAAAGAAATCTCGTTGGTAGAGCGTCGGGGCGCCGGCCGGCGCTCGATGGCGAAGAACCTATCACGCACTAGGTCTGTCTCGTTCGATGTCTTGAGATGAAGTGTCTTTAGATTGCAGGTCAGAAAAGAATCTTTTGGCCGTTGGGTAGAAGAGGGTACATCAATAAATCACCCTATTGTATTGTAATTGAGACCGTAATACGAAACCGTACACTTGTGTGCATCTTTGTGACACCGAATACAAAGGAGTCAAATTCTCCGCATTTCAAACATACTACATGAGACAACCAGTTTGGCAATTTTACGAAATAACCGGAAACAATATGTTTTACCAAAGTCGTTAGAATACATAGCATTATATTAGATCACATTACAGTACCGTAACAGAAATATTAATATTAAAAATATGAAAAGAAATAGTACATACTTTCCCAAACAAATATAATTATAAATTTTGCTTAGATTTTGAATTTCAGATCTTTTGTTTAAATTATTATCACTTTTGCTAATACAAACCATTTCCAAAAAAGTCCTTTTAAATTTATTACTTTCACTACATAAAATTTTAATGTTATCAAAATCCATAATATGGTCTTTATCGATTACATGCTCTGCCAAAGCACAAGATGGTTTTTTAATTCTGCAATCACTTTTGTGAGAAATAATGCGATTTGAAAGATTTCTTCCGGTCTCACCAACATATTCAGCCTCACACTGAGTACAACTAATGCTGTATACTAAATTCGTTTTTTCAAATTTGTCTATAGGATATTTAGTTGTAAGGTTCATTTTCATCTTATTTGGATGATGAGAGTAATAGCTTATAAATCTATTACTACATATGGGTTTTCTGAACCATCTGGTTTTCAACATATTGTCTGTATTTCTTACAATTCTCATGTCAAGGAATGGTAGAGAATTATCTACCTCTTCCTCAACTGTAAATTGTATATGTTGATTATGACTATTGAAAATGTTGACTGTTTCATGAATTTTGTGTTTAGGAAGTGCCAAAACTAAATCATCTACATATCTTTTAATAAAAGGAATGAAAAAAGTGCAATTACTGATACAATCACTGATAACATCATCCATGATATAGCTACTTAGAATGGGTGAAAGACTAGATCCATAGGACTACCAAAAATTTGTTTATAAAAGACACCATTAAATATAAAAATATTAGAATCAAAAACAAAGTTGATAAGTGTTTTGAAATGTAATAAGTCAATATTAGTGTGTTGCGAAATCTCATTCCAATGTTTTGCAACACTACTTATGATTAAATCTAAAGGCAAATTAGTAAAAAGAGATGTTACATCAAAACTAACTAAAACATAATTTTGTGGTAATTGGAAATTATTAATGAAAGAACTAAAATCAAATGAATCTTTAATGTAAAAATTGTTGTTTAAATCATAAGCATTAGTTACGATGTCAGTGAGAAGCTGTGCTATTGGTCCATTAGGAGGGCATAAAGATGAAACAATTGGTCTCATAGATAAAGTTGGTTTATGTATTTTTGGTAGAGCATAAAACCGTGGAGCAATAGAATTATAAATTTTGAGCTCTTTTGCTTTTTTATTATCAATAAATTTCTTTATGTTTAATTTAGATACTAGACAATTTGCTTTTTGTTGCAAAGTACAAACAGGACTCCTTCTAAGTGTAGTGTAATACTTAGTATCATTTAAGAGTTCTCCAGTTTTTTGTAGGTAATCCTCTTTGTACATTACAACAGTTACGTTACCTTTATCGCTTTTGACAATGTAAATTTCAGGATGGTTTTTAAGAAAAAGTTTAGTTTGCACATAGTATTTATTTAAAAAATGATCTTTGACTTCTTTATGCAAAAAGTTTGTAATAACGTTTGTACATTTAGATCTAACAACATCCTTTTGACTATCATTAAGTGGTCTGATTATTGATTCAATATCAGAAAGTAAATTAGGAACTCTAATATCAGATTTGGAAGGACATAAAGAAAATTTAGGTCCTAATGCTAAAAATTTTTTAATTTCAAAAGGAAAATGAATAGATGTTAGATTTTTAAACCATTTTTCTTGAAATTTTATCTTATCAAAAGCTTCTATTTTTAATTTATTGAACTTATTAATTTGTATTTTTTTGATTTTATGAAATTCTGTGTTGTATTTAATTCTTTGTCTACGATTAAATTCATTAAATGTGTGGAAATAGCGATTTTAATCTCTAAATTAATAATATTTCTTCCAAACCTGTCACATAATTTCCGAGCATCATGATGAATATTCCCAGTCCGATGATGTAAAAGGGAATTTACATTAACTAGGCTATTTGTAACATGCCCAGGGAAACATCCATTAGATCTACACTTCAACAAAAAGGTCTTTTGATTGTGTAAAGCAGCAAGTTTGATGGTAATTCTAGTCCACTCCTTCAGAATTCTGACTGTAGATTGCCCATAATCGTTTCGGATGTCATCGAAAAAACCCATATTTTTTTTTTCTACAAGAATAAGAAAAAAGAAGTACTTGTGACTCGTTTGGAAAAAATATATAACTGTTTTGGATGGGTTGGAGTCAATAAAAGGGCTATTGGTTAATATTTTATATATTTTTATATATTTTTTTTATATCTCGAGCTTTCAATTGTGTTTACAATTATTATCAAGAGCTAAAAAAGACAAAATATCTTACAAGGTTGAACTAGAAAGAAAAAACAATTTTTTTGTTAACTTGCCAAAGAAAAATTAGTTTAGTAAATAAAAATTGCTGCTAATACATCTTAAAAATAATTAATATAAAAATGCCCTAAAATGCTTCTTTGAAAATTTTTAGTATAATTTTGAAAACATTTTTTTTTTAATACAAAAACAATTGAATTTATAAATAAGTTAAAATAGCAACCAATTAATATTAATATTATTTCCTGGGTTTGTCGGTCTGTTGTAAATAAAAATACCTAAGTATTGTTTAAACGTTTCGGCTATGTGCCATGTTCAATAAGCATTTTATTTTATAAACATTACATTTTACAATTCTATTTCATGTTTATACTCTGTAGAAGTGTAACATGGATTAAAACGTGGAAAATTTTCAGTTTATCGAACTTCTTAAACAATACTCTATAGCACCCTCAGACATTTTAGTAAGTTTCGACATCGTTTAACTTTTTACATACATTCCTATAGACGAAACCCTAAACATTCTGGAAACTAAAAACAGTATCTAGCAAGACCACTTAAATATCATTAAACATTGCATATCTAACACTTATTTCATCCTCCAAAAGCAATTCTAGAGAAAAATAAATAGTGTCTCAATGAACTCCCCACTTTCTTCAGTAATTGCCAATATCTTTACTAAAGATGATTTTTCGATTAAAATTAGTGTCGGTTCCAAAAAAGAGCCAATTCAGCAAACACAAGTCGTTGTCTATGGCCGTTTACCTTTAACACCTGGACCAGTTTAATTTTTTACGGGTAAAGACTCAAGTGATGAAGCAAAATACTAGATATTAAATACAATTACAATATAGACTTACAAATAGTCATGTTTTTTAGCTTTACAAAAAGTTTCATGACTTAAATATTATTCTAAATAAAGCTCTTATCTATATACGTTAGATGTTTAATATCTTATCAGCTATTTGATACAATTTCAGAATATGATTTTAAAATAATATTTTTTTTATTAATTTTTAATACTAGCTTTTAATACATAAATATAACTCTAGGTACCCAAGTCAAGGTAATATTCGTATATCGGAAGCGCAAATTCAAAATAGCGACTTATCCCGTTATAACGAAATGCGTAGCTCTAAAAGCGAAGATCTACTCAAACAACACGCACAACCGTCAGAGCTAACCAGGTATGCTAGTAGTGGCAATATTCGAGAAAGCAAACAAACTGATCTTCCTCATTTACGACATGTAAGTATGCAATAATTTGAATATGTTTTTCTTTAGGGTCATAAGGGTCCTGTTATACTAGCGGTAATGTCGTCGCGTCAGCGGCTCCGCGTTAACGTTGACCTAATCCACTAATGAACTCTTTAGGTCAGCTGTAAACAAGGTCAGGATAGCCTTGATGATTTCCAATCTCCGATAGGAGTGGCACAAGAAGAAGAAGAACTGCGCAATGACACTACGAGACCTTATACGAACGAGATTGCCGTCAACGAGTGCGCGTTGCTAGCGCATCAAGTTATACGTAGCGCTGACTGTCTGTACTGTTCGCTGGTCACTGAATTTTGTAACGATAAGACTACCAAAGAGAATTGAAATACTATTGTAAAAATAATACCTCAATCAACCATGGGAGCTTATCGTCTATACCTTGCCTAGCTTAGTATCTCAAGGGTGAGTTCGTCTTGTCTTAAACTAGGGGTTGAACCTGAGTTCTCAGTTGATATCAAATAAGACAAATTTTAATCAAACATTTAAATGAATAAAAAAACAATAATTAACCCTGCCAAAGCTTAACAGTTAATAAGTGTTACTTATTGCTTCGATGGGCTGCTTGTGTGTTCTAGCTGTTGGGTCCTCCAATTAGAAGTTGTGGCTTCTGGAGAGAGAGCTGCAGTCACACGTGGCTGTATGTCCTGATTAGTAAAATTGAATGTGGCCAATCAATTCAATCTGGTCAATTCAGTTGTTGGTAAACCAATATTTCCAATAAATTCAATGAATCCAATAAAATGTTTAATAAACCAGTAAGGTTTTGATATGTCCAATAAACTAAAAGATAAGGAACAACTCGCATTAGAAACACATCAAAAAGAAAGGTTTAACTTCCTTGCCATCTTACAAAATTACACTTAAACAAATAGCGTATGGCAAGGATAAAATGAAATATGAATGTTACTACTTAGTTAAATTCTGTTAAAGAGTCCTAATGCATATATCAGAAAAAAAATGTGCTTTCGAAAGAAAGTAAGGTTACAAATATTGGAAATGTGGTCAGAATTATAGAATAAATATCACAATGAAAGTACTTACCCCAAGAGAATTTGTAGACCATAAAAATGAGTCTTATAATAATTTTTGCCTTCTTTTATAAATTTCAAAAAGAGGCAAAAAATAATCCCACTACAGAAAAGTTGTTTTGACAGAAAGTGGGAGACTGAATGAAGTTAGCATAGATGTCATAGAATGTTGCTATAGATATCATGAAACTAGCTTGTCAGTCAACACGGAACAGAATAGTCTGCCGAACAAAAGTGAGAGGGCGAATATTTATTCTATGGGACAGAAAGAGAGAAAAAAAATAAAGACAGAGGAAGAAGAGAAAAACAGAGGGCGCCAACTATTTTTATAAATAAAAAAAATAGTAAAAATTAAACTGAAGATAAAGAAATTAATAAATTAATAAAGAAATTAAAACGAAATAATTATTAAAATATAAATTAATAAAGATGTGACGTTTATAACGTTACAATTTAAAATCGAAATAATAGTGGACTTTATTTTAATTGAAATAGAATAAATACACAACTAGGTATATGCATTTATGTTGAGTTACTTTTACGTAGGCAAGCACAGCGTTGCCACGGTTGCAGTTTTTAAAAAAATAATAAAAAGTTTGAACACTGACAACGCGGACAAAGTGATTTCAATGCGACGCAACTACGTATAACTTGGAAATTATGCGCCATGTTTTCCGCGTCATCAACGCGATGGCATTGGCGCCCATATAACAGCTCCCTAGTCGTTGATGTGATCAGTATTCATACTTTTGAATTCATCTTACGATACCAGATCCCAGATACACATAATAACTCAAATAATCACTTTAAAAGTATTTTGCGCAAATTAAGTTTTCATTTTGAATGAAAATAAGTTAACTAATCTAAACATTACAAGACCTAACTTTGAACTAGATTTCAAAGCCTAGAACAATGTTTGCAAGAGATATAAATAAATAATTTTTTTAGAAATTTTGCTCTTTTTTTGCATTTATCTAAACAACAAATACGTATATAAATTTTTACAAATCGTGATTTTGAAGCTTTTTCCATGTTCTAAAAGTTAGTTATGCCAATAAAACTTAAAAACCTTATTTTTTCAATTATAAAATAAAAACGCCATTTTTACACCAATTTGTTTATAAACAAAAATTATCAACAAATCTCGCGCAGGAAATGGTTAGAATATGTTTGCATACGTATTATACATAAAAAAAAACCTTTCAGTACTCTGGCTTTCGGCCACGAACAGGGTATATTTTTGCGTTATTACCTTATCTGGCATAATGACACGAAGCGAGATCAGGCCAGTAATACTAAAATTACGCATATTTGTTTAACATTTTTGTGTATAAAGCTACCTTTGAGTAGTTAACCTTTTGATCTCAGAATAAATTAATATAATAATTTTATGTTTGGACGACCATCCAATATGGCAATACTTTTGCAAATTTCAGGTTTTGCACGATATTTTGAATTTATTTAATGATTAAGTTTATCATGTATCAATAAAAACAAACCATGATGTATTTGTTGTTGCCATGGCCACTAGATTAGATATAAAAATCGAGTGGGAATTTCAAGGGAAATATTTTGTCAAAACTTTTGTCCTATGCATTATGTTGTTGTTTCTCCGTTGATTTATGCCACTCAAAGAAGGTTTATGGCAGCCAATAGAAGAATCATAGTGTTAAATTGTATGGAACTGGCTATTCCGTACTATCAAAGCAATATGGAAACTTGAATTATACAAAGGTAAATGTGTAATTGCCTATTTTCTAGAATCAAGAACAACTAACTCAACACAGACTCAGCAGCGAAGATAGAAACGCTCGTGGTACTGCTAAACTAGCGGAAATGTCAGATGAAATCAGAAGGCGGCAGAATACTCAACGTGTGCAGCATCCTCAACAGCCGTCTCAACAAACCACTTATTATCAACAGCAGCAATTGCAGCAACAGCAACAGCAGCAGCTACAGCAGCAGCAACAGCAGCAGCTACAACAGCAGCAGCTACAGCAGCAGCAACAAAATCAACAGCATTATTACAATCACCACGCGATGGCTCAGACTACACAGAGTATGCAGAATTTAAGTATCAATCCTCAGTATGTGCACCAACCTTATGGTCAAACGAATCCTTTGTCACCTAGTTACAACAAAATCCCGCTTGTTGCACCTAAACCCTTAAGAAAGGTAAATAAACCCATTGGCGGTGTTAAACTCACGATAAAAGCAGACACTTTTGTATAATCAAATTTTTTTAGGATGAAGTTCCACCTGAACTACCTCCATCTTCTACTCACCCTCTCTACTTAGCGAGTAGTCAAGACCCACCAAAAATGGCATTTTATCCTACTTCTGGACCTTCTTCTTCAAAACCGACGAGAGACCCGTGGGCGAGAGAGGAACAAGAGAGGCAACAGGAAGCGAGAAGGGAGGCCGCTAGACAGTGGCAGGAGCAACAGATCAGAGACCTATTGGCGCTACCTTACCGGACAGTACAGCAAGAAGAACAGCTAAGAGTGCTCCAGTTAGAGAGAGAGTTCCAAAGAAGAGCCATGGAAGCAGCAGAGGAAGGAGATGAGGATACCGAGAAGGTAAGTTTAGTTCTTATGAAAATAAATGAAACTCGAATCAGTGTAATTTTTGATTGGCTTTATTTTTATGGATTTGGATAACTTGATCCATTCAGCCACTAATTTGTACAAAATTGGCCATTAAAGATGTTAATTTGTGTTCATTATTTCATAAAGTAGCTGACAAAATTGGAAATATGTTGCTCAGGATAGAGAGCGATGGAAGGAGTTGGGAGAGGCCTATGTCCAAACATGGACGACAGAAGGCTAAGAAGAAGAAGAAGAAGAAGAAAGCTGAGAAAATTAAATACAATTTGATATACGTATTTAAATATATATCAAATAAATAAATAAACAAATAAAACATCTTAATAATAATTGAAACTAGCCATATAATATCTAATAACCTTTACACTACATATTGAAATTCTTAAATTATAAAATTGATGTGGCAAGAGGTCGATGTTAAAAGATTCCACTTTAACGGAACATACTGATCCCTACTCGAAAGATAGACGTTAGTGTACAGCAAACGCCAGTTAACTTGGCGACGGAATACGCACAACGTCACTGAAAAATAAATTATGTTTACGCCCCATGATTCTCCTATTGGTTTACTATTTCTGATAAGTAGTTTCAGTGGCGTAACGGTATAGTTCAAATAATTATTACACAATTAAAAAAGTAGTAATATTTTTTCGCAAGCTTTAATATATCATTAGAAAGATGAAATTGTTATTATTTTTTCTTTGTCAATTTAAATAGAAAGCCACTGGTTTATAATATCTCTTTAATTTAACATACAAACACCATAATAATTATGACTGAATTTAATTAACAAATAAAACTACGTTTTGGATGGAGGGAATTGTATAAATAAATGTAACACAGTAATTATTTAATTTTGATATTTTGGTTTTATTATAACACTAAAACGAGTATCAAGTGTAGAAAAATAGTAACTGAAAATAATTTTCTAATGGTTAATTTTCTTCATCTTCATCATCAGAAGAAAACTCTGTACTGGAAGATTCGCTGTCAATATTTATAATAATAGGAGCTATTTCCATGGCGTTATCAACCACTATCTCGCTGTCCATGTATTCATCTTCCTTCTTAATGATGGTCACATACGTTTTCTCCACTCATTTTCATCAATTTTATTGAACTCTTCCTCAGCCAGTTTTTGTACGTCATCTAATTTAAACGTTTTTCCGGCTTACATCATTTCTGACTGTAGCCCATATACGTTCAATCGGGTTTAGGTCAGGATGGTACGGAGGTAAACGCAAAGGAATATGGCCATGCTCGCGTAAATTTTTTTTTTTTTTAGTTTGATAGGCGCCCGCTCTAACTGAATACTATGATAGGATGCGTTATCAAAAACTAGTACCGAGCAGGTAAATTAGGTATTAAACGTTCTTGTAACCATTTTCCATAATTATGTGCATTCATTTTAGAGTGGAAATCCCCTGATTTTGTACCCGACTTAAGATTTAATAGTCCATTCTTAATGAATCCCATGTCTCCGCTGGCATGCACTATTATTAGTCGTTGACCTTTGGAAATAGAAAATAATCCCTTTGCTGATTCGTCAGTCCAGTTCTTCGAAGAAGCATGACCGCTGTGTAAGTAAGTCTCGTCAACATACACAATTAGCCTATTTTGAGTACGAAAATGTTTGATTTGCCCGAGATATATTATTCTCAAAGCTCGTATTTCAATTTTTTCTATAAGAAATTTTCGGTTGTTTTCGTTTCTCCTCTAACGAAATTGCATTTTGCGTAGAAGTCGCCTAGATGTCTGTGAAATTGTGATATCCAAATCGTTATGAATTTTTTTACCGTAACCCTATATTTGTCTGTTTTATAAAAATCGTAGATTATTCTGCGAATGTCTCTTGTTTGGTATTCCGGCAAATCTATGATTGATCTCCTTACTCGTTTTTTGCCTGGACTGGCAAACTGGACTCTGTCAGTATTTTTCAAAGAACATTTTGTCTCACTTGTTATCCTTTCGATTGTTCTGATGGAAATTCCTGTAAAAGTAACTATAGTGATTCATTTTATCTAGTATGTAAGTATAAAAAAGTGTAAGTAAGTTGCAATATCCCACTGTATAAATTGGATAGGAAGGAGTGTCAAAATTTTTTGAAAACATATTGTAAAGTTGAAAATAAGTCAGTACAGGTACCAAGTTCTTCAACTCTTCGCAAGAAATATGTGAGGGCATCTTACAAAGACGTTATTGAAGGTATTAAAAGCCGGGTAAGAGATGAATATCTCTGGATATCTGTCGACGAGACTACTGACGCCAAGGGTCGGCAAATCGCGAATTTAATTATCGGAGTTTTAAACAGTTCAGCTGATGACTCCAACAAGTCGTATTTAATCAGCGTAAAATGTTTAGAAAAAACCAACTGTGCAACAATTGCTCGATTTGTTAATGAATCTTTGACAAATTTCTTTTTACCGAATCAAGTACCTTCTGAAAAAATTTTGCTACTAGTTAGCGATGCCGCTTCCTACATGGTTAAAGCTGTTACTAGTCTTAAGATTTTTTTTCCGAACTTGATTCATTGTACATGCTTAGCGCATGGTTTAAACAGGGTGGCAGAGAAATTTATACTCGAGTTTCCAAATGTAAACACTTTAATCAACAATGTAAAGAAAGTATTTTTAAAAGCACCATTGCGAGTAGAAGTATCTAGCCTAATATCCCTTTGCCACTGGAACCAGTGTTGACTAGATGGGGGACGTGGTTGAATAGTGCCATATTTCTTGCAAATAATTATATTGATATGAAAAATGTTATATCAAATTTTGATCCTTCTTGTTGTATTGCTGTTCAGAAATGTCAAAATATTTTAGTGAGAATTCTGTTCAGAATGAACTGTCCTATATAAAAGCAAATTTTGACATAATTGTAAATTCTATTACAAAACTAGAAAGTCAAAAATGATCTTTAAATGATATTATTTGCATTGTTGATTCTGTCAAAGAAAGAATAGTAAACCTTTCAGAGACAATTGGAAAAAAAATTAAAGATAAATTTAGTGAAGTTTTAAACCGGAATGAAGGCTTTTCTTTAGTGCGATCAATAAATAACATAATCAATAGAAGCTTTAACGAAGTTATTAATATGGATCTCTCGCTAGTGTCAAATTTTAGATTTGCGCCAATTACATCCTGTGATGTTGAAAGATTGTTTTCCTCATATAAACACATATTAACTGATAGCACGCATAACATTACTCTTGAAAATATTGAACATTTTATGCTTATATACTGTAACAGCAAGAACGAGGACATTTTCTTGTGAATTTTCATTTATATTTTTTTATTAAATGTAGTAATAAATAAACACTCTCTAAGTTATACTATAATTTTATTTCTCACCAAATCTCAAGCTCTAAAAATTAAAAAATGTTTCTTTTAATAATATTCTTTTAATATATATATAAATGCATATTGCATATAATAAAGGCATATTTGGTTACTTTTACGTGCATGTTGCATTCATATTTTAA
The DNA here is from genome assembly GCF_040954645.1 of Diabrotica undecimpunctata. Taxonomy (NCBI): domain Eukaryota; kingdom Metazoa; phylum Arthropoda; class Insecta; order Coleoptera; family Chrysomelidae; genus Diabrotica; species Diabrotica undecimpunctata. The sequence continues at coordinate 83,896,086 of NC_092810.1, read as the reverse complement.
CCATTTTTTTGGAGCATATAATCCAGTCTCTAGTTATAATTATTGAAATATTCACTTTGTTTATATATTATAATTAATTATTCTAATAAATTTACAGTTTTCTCCTGAAGAAGTTACAAAATCGTGACGAAATATTGAGACAGAACAAATAAAGTTTCATTTCCTACAGACCGATAGCTGATACTGTAAATCAATATTTAAAACAGTATGGTCGAAAATAATTTGAAATATATATATATATATATATATATATATATATATATATATATATATATATATATATATATATATATATATATATATATGTGTGTGTGTGTTAGATCACTAATCACGTTAAAAAAAGAACTTTATTTGTTACACAATAAATAGTACAAAATTAAATTAATTTAAATTACTACAATAACTGGACTGGTCGAAGTTGCAGCTAAGAGTGGTTCCGGCATCTGAAAATGGTAATTTATAGGTTTGGTATGAAGTGCTGAATCGTTGTTCCCATGAATATTGGCCAACGGTTCGTTCAAAGTTCTAATGCGTGCTCAGCGGTTTCTATGGGAATGGGATAATGAAATCTGAAGTCGGCGAACTTAAGCTAGTTCAAGGTTAATATTTTCTCATATAACATATATATATATATATATATATATATATATATATATATATATATATATATATATATATATATATATATATATATATATATATATTTGCGTTTTCATGTTTTGTTTTCATTGCGTATACCCGGTTCATTTCTTATAACATAAACTTTTTAAAAATACACTGACATTTATAAGGCGGTGCATTTGTATCATTTTTTAATAATGTGAAAAATTTTGTGTGGTTGAATCAAAAATAAAAACGCATTTCCTTTAAAAGATAAAAAGAAAAAATATACTGTTATTGAAAATAAAAAATAATTCCTAATAAAATAAGAATTAATTCTTTATGCCCTACAGAAATGATTCAAATATTCGACCTTCTACGGCTGAAGAATATCCCAATCTGCCATAAAAACTTCTGTGGACCGGTGAAAGAGTTTCTGCTGTAACATAATTGTAGACTTCTCTTATTCGGTGTTTTAATTCATGCAAATTTTGGGCTCCAGCCTCAGGATGATCGTAGATGATGCTTTTTAAATGTCAGCAAAAAAAAAGAAGTCCATGGATGTAAGATCTGGAGATCGCGCAGGCCACTTAATATCGCCTGATCAACTGATAACTAGATTCGGGAAAGTATTAAGTACTTCCTATGGTCTGTTTTTTAACCAGGAGGAGTAATTCAAATTTTCCGCGCCGTAATGCTTGTTTCTAATTGCTCCAACCGCAGGCAAGTTTACTCTACTAAATTATGACATTTTGATACTAATGACATTTGTGAAATTTTAAAATTCAAAATTTATATCGACGATTTTTTGTATTTCTGCGTTATTTCTTATATTTTTAGATTTTTATATTATTAGTTTATTAAGATGACAATATGGATTCAATGCCAAGTACTAGTGGTAATTATTCTTCTCCACCTAAAAAACGCCGAGTAGATTTGGGTCATTTATCTTCAAATAAAAAACAATCCATTATAAACATGTATAAACAAATCAAAATTGATAATTCTGGAATGAAAATAACAGCCACGGTAGCAAAAATAAAACAGGCAACAGGTTAGTTTTGCAGAATAGTTATAGTTAAAATCAAGACTTATTACAGTAATTAGCAGTGTTAATTTTAGGTGTTGTGAATTCAACTATTTACCGAACAATTAAAGAATATAAGCAGACTGGAACAGTAAGATGTCCTAAAAATATTGGCGGTCGACCTTCTATTCTTGCAACATACGATGAAAAAGTTAAAACATCTGTACGCCAGATAGTACACAGCTTCTTTTTCAAGAATGAAATGCCTACATTAAATAAAATTTTAAGTGAAGTAAACAACCGCCCAAATCTTCCAAATATGTGTCGTTCATTATTATATAAATTCTTGAAGCAAATCAATTTTAAGTAAGTAAATATAGGTTGGCCACAATTATATAGTCAATAAAACGTGCAACCCATAAAATATATTATGTCTGAATTGGGATTCAATTAGAAGATAAAGAGCTTTAAAAATTACTGAGAATATCGATTTTTTTCTATTTTCTTTGCTTATAACTTTAACACTATTCATTTTGGAGCAAAGTCGTACAAAAATAAAATATAGATAATGATTAAATTTCCTATTATATGAATAGCGGTTAAAAATGTCTTAATTTATTACCCTTTTTGCAAAATAGCAATAAATACCATTAATCATTTCCATCAATACAATTAATCCTAAGATGATAACAATACAATTAATCCTAAGATGCTTTAATGTATGTATGTAAAATAAATTAACAAAATATAACTACTTATTTTTTCCTATGCTGTAGACCTTTTAACGCTCTAAATGCAAATTGTCTTATTTGAAAGCTGTATAATTAGTTAAACAATGTTTGTTTAATTAAATAGTCTTTTTGGATCAAAGAATTATAAACACAGATGACGTATTCTTCTGGGGCGAAATCAGAACCGCTGAAACTGATAAGTACTCCGCCTGGTAAAAAAAATTAACAAAAAAATTTAATTTGTTTAAACAAAGGTTGTTTAAATAATTATAGTCCATTCAAATGAGTTAGGTAAATGTGCGTTAGTTAGTAAAAAAAAATTATTTATTTATTATAATAAAATTAAAACATATTTGGAGTTTGATAATGCGCTATTTAGCTGGCTCTACTCGAGTTACTTCGGATTAAAAAAAATGAAGAAAATTGCTCGATTGGAAGCTGAAAAAATGCATTTTTTTATGTATACCGATTTTGAACTTTGAAATTAAACTTTCTTCGATCTATTTTTTTCTTGAATTTTTGGTATTTTTATACCAAATAATCGCTCAATACCGATTGTTTTTTGTTGTGTAATGTGTATGTAGTGTAGAATGAAATATATATTACTTGAAAACTACTTTATTTTAATATGTAAGTACAATACTAAAAACTATGAATCTTAACCTTAACCTTCTGCCATGCGGTTCTCCCCTTCTTTTCTTTTCTCTTATTATCTGTAAAACAAACTTAAATATATGCATCAAACATATCATTTTCTTCCTTGACAATGAATATTTTTACAAATTCATTTTTACAATAGGTTTACATAATATTCTTGAATATCTACGTAAGGTAGGTGTAACTTTGGTATCAGAAATCGAAAATTGTGCAGTAGATTTGTCAAATAAATTTTTATATTTTGTAAACAATTGTTGTAACTCCTTTTCTGCAATTGAGACTGTTCACATTGTGTAAATTTATATCTAATGAATGTATCCACTCTCTCCCAACCAATGAAGGACCTTCACCATCAACTATATAATTTCAAGGATTTAGTTTTATTCTGATGCTCAACTGTCACCAAAGCCATACCTAAAACATATAATTCATTTTTACAGTAAGTAGCTAACTTTATATTAGTATTTTGTAATTGTAAGTCAGTACAATTCTCATTAAATACATTTTTGTTAATAATAATGACTACAGCATCTGAATCGATTTCAAACTGTATTGGTTTGTTATTCACTTACAAATTAATAATAAACTAGCGGACCAACTCGACATCGAGTTTTTTAAATGAAATTTTTATTTTGCGAGAAAAATATACAATATATACAATGACCGGAAGTAAAAATATTTTTATCAATAACTCAAAAACTATAAATGATAATTTCGTGAACTTACATTTTTGAACTATACGTTGAATTCTCTATTGATTTGACTAATAAAAACGAAACCGGAAGTCGACCTCAAAACCGGAATGCAATTTTTAGTTCATCAAATGTCGACATGGATATCATTTGGCAGTTAATTTTGCATGCTGATCACGAATCCGGTGTCAGATTTGCTCTATCTTGACGTTTTATGCGCGTTTCGGGTCACTTCCGGTGTTGGATTGCAACCGGAAGTACATATTTAGATTCGTCTCGACGAGACCTTTCGATCCATAATATACATTGTGGGGTCTAAAACTTAAAGTAAATTTTAACTTCCGGTCATCTCAAAACTGGAAGTGAATTTTTGTACCAAAAGTATATCTTGACAATCTCATACGTAATACTAATAATATTCCGAAAAAATATTTTAATTATCTAATATGGTTTTTGAGTAAAGTGGTGGACAAGAAAAGGGCTTAGCGTTTTAGTATATAAGATTTATCTTTTGAATTAGTTGAATGTACATTTAAAATTTCCTCAACAGCATTTATGTTTTTAGTTTTCAAACAAACTTTTTGTAAATGTCCTCTTTTCTTACAAAAATTTCATACCAAATTTTTCATTTTACATTGAGTGGCTAAATGAGAAGCATCCCCATAACGATAACATATACATGTTTTAGTGTTTGAACTAGAATGTGTAATATTTGTACTTGAATTTACATTTGAACTTTTATTAGTATTTTGTTTACTCTTATTGAGTTTTGAATATTTTGAGCAATGTGATCTAGAATTATTAGATTGTAAAAAATTAATTGAATTATTGTAATTTAATTGATTCCTGTCCTTTTCTGATCGTTTCCAAACTACTGGCAATCTCTACTGCTCGATCCAAGTCTAGATTCCTTGTTTCCAATAGTCTTACTTATATTCTTTTCTAACGTAATCCAAAGACAAATTGGTTCTTTATCACAGATTTTAGATATGTTTAAAAATTGCAATTTATTGCTTCTTTTTATGTCTTCTGTAATGCTAGTAAGAATTCTTGCACTGATTCTCCTTCGGCTTGCTTTCTGGTTTGAAACCTGTAAATTTCAGCAATTTCCAAAGGGGCAGGATTATAAAAATTGCCCATTAGTTTAATAATTTCATTGTATGTTTTATCCTCTGGTACTTACTTGTCACATAGTGTATCATAGGCTTCAGGACCCATATAATGTAATAGATAAGATCATTTCATATTGTGATCTATTTTAAAAACTTTAAAAGCTCCTTCCAGGCGTTTCACCCATCGTGACCATTTTGTAACTAATTCATTAAACGATGCCACTGTAAATGTAGAATGAATTTGTAATGTACTGGTAGTTGCGGCTTCCATAATTTATCGTTTTTCACTTATTGTATGGTACGTAAAAGTAAAAATTTATTAATCCTTGTCGCCAATTGCTGTGTACTGTGTATGTAGTGTAGAGTGAAATATATATATTACATGAAACTACTGTATTTTAATATGTATGTAAGTATAATCAAAGAATATAATACCAAAGAATATAGACGCATATATGCGTCTATATTCTTTGATAATACTAAAAACTACGAATCTTAACCTTAACCTTCTGCCATCATGCGGTTGCGGTTCTCTTCTTCTTTTATTTTCTCTTATTCTCTTACCATCTGTAATACAAATTTAAATATATGCAACAAACATAACATTTTTATTATTATATGTTATGAGTGTTTTAAACATATAAAAAATGTATAGAGAAAGAGAACCGAAAAAATAAGGTAATGGTTCAAAACTTCCCATCCTACTGTTTATAGCTTTGTCGCAAATACCGGTCAAATTTGACCGGTTGTATCTCAGGAACCTGTTCGGAGTCTGTTCCACTATCGTTTTTTCAACATTCTATTTGTTTATAAGCAAAAAAATTGTTTATAACTTTAAAACATACGAGACCGCCTAAATAATACGATTTCAATTCTGTAAAGTGTATTAGATCGGTAGAGTGCGTCTTTATATTTAAAAAAAAATTGCAAACATCTGAATGGACTAATGTTTGTTCTAAAAGTTTTTAAAAAATTTCAAATTTGGTGGACGGTTTAATTAGATTATAAAAATTTTCTAAACCAATTACGAAGGACCTAAGTACAACCTAAATGGTTGGAAGACATTTTTAACCACTCATATATCATAGGAAATTTAATTATCTTTGTTTTATTTATGTACGAATGCCATAATAATATGCCACCTCTCATATCTAAAAACAATTTATATCCAAAAGACTTTTTCACAGATCCGCCCTGGTCTAAATGTAACATTTTATTATTTTGTAGGTACTTGAAGAGAAGTCGAACAAGTATTCTCATTGAACGTGATGATGTTATCAGATGTAGACGTAATTACCTAACTTCTATACAAAGATACATTGCTAAAATGGCGTGCCCTCCAAGTAAAGACTTGGCCGGACCCTGAGCTTCCTGGCCTTTCGGCATACGCTCTTAGCGAAACCTCTGCCCCTACGAGTCCGACACCAAAGTGAAGGTGCCACGGGGCGCGTACCAAAGACGTCCCGTGGGTCCCCCTGTGGGGGTACCCCGTAGGGTTACCACGACACGTCTAGCACACGCAACCCGCGGGGGCTCCACCTTCCCCGTAGTACCTGTGTTGTGAGTACCTTGCCTACCCGTTACTCCCACACTACGGGCGGGTAGGTTCGGCAGGCGGAGGAATTTCCACCTCACACGTAGACAGGTCGCCGCCGAGGATCTCTCCTCTACCACTCTTGGATCTCCCGGTGGGTACGTGCCGGGGCACCTACACCGCACCACCGCCGTCAGGCGCGGTGTGTCCACACCCCTCCTGACCAAGGTCAGGAGAGGTATTTACGGGCCCAGCTCGTTCAACCTCACCAGGCTCTTTTGGAATGGGAGTAGAGTGGTCCCACGAGTAGTCTCGTCTCGGATACTAGGAGTGTAGACCGGTGACCGTGTCGCCGAAGCGACCGTGTGCGTTTCTACAAACCCGACACCTCTAGCGACGGCTCTCCACCTCCCTATTCCTACCCATTAGTCGCCTCTTACGACAGGCAGGGCTTTCTGACCCCGGCCGTATTCTTATCTCCGCGAGCCGGACGGAGATACAAAGATACAGAAGTGAAGGTAGGCCCATTTATTACCTTGACGAAACATGGGTCAAAATGAAGGTCACACCAAAGATAAAGTGTGGGTAGACTGTGCCATACAAAACCATTCAGGCATTCATTGAGGGGCTGTCTACTGGTTTGAAAAACCCATAGGGAAAGGAAAACGCCTCATAGTTTTACATATTGGATCGGAGTTAGGATTTGTTAATGAAGGGGTTTTACTTTTTGAGGGAAGAAAGACAGAGGATGAAGAAATGAATGCATCTGTTTTTGGAAATTGGTTTAATAATATCTTGCAAAAATTACCAAAAAACGCTATCATTGTAATGGATAATGCATCATATCACAGCCGAAAAGTAGAAAAAATTCCGAAAACATCATCAACAAAGAAATATGTGCAAGAGTGGTTACAAATAAAAAACATTCCTTTTGATATGTAGATGGTTAGTTCAGAACTTTTACAATTGGTACGTGTAAATAAGAAAAGTATAATATGTATGTAACTGATGAGATAGCTAAAACAAATGGTCAAATTGTACTGCGGCTGCCTCCATAGCATTGCGAGTTGAATCCCATTGAGAAAATTTGGGCCCAGGTGAAAAATGTGTGGCACTTAAAAACACGACATTTAAACTTATAGAAGTAAAAAAACTCCTGTTACAAGCTCTCGAGATTGTAACCACAACACATTGGCAAAATTGTGTTAATCACATTCTCAAAGTGGAGGAAAAAATGTGTAAATTAAATAGATGGCATAGATGTAATAGAGCCATTAATAATTCCAATTGGCAATGATAACAATAACACAAGTTCTTCAGAAGATGAATAAACTGTATCACTTGTATCTTCAAAGTAATTTCCTTTTCTAGATATCTATTTTCATTTCATCTTTCTTATTCATTGTCCAAGTGTTACAAGCATACAATGCCAATGGTCATGAACATTATACCATTGCACTACTTACTTTTAGTAGTCTCTTTTGTATTTCTTTCCTGTTTATCAATTATTCTCACTCACCAAATATTTGAATTTTCTATATTCTGTTATCCTTAGGTCGAATAAAAATAAATATCACAGTTCAGATAATATATATCATATCGTGTTTATAATCATCATATGAATATGAAATTGGTTGTTTGGTGCAATGATAATTGGTTTCTAATAAGCGTTAGTCAACTAAGAAATCTAAGTTCCCTAACTTTTCTTCCTCCTTTTTGCATGCTGTATGTGTACCTACATAGTTTCCAATTTTCTGCAGCGACTTTCGATAAAGCTTCCTCAACATTCTTTTCACATCAACTAATTTGAATGTATGTAGTTTGTTTCTCGCTACGTCTTAATACTTTACTTTACTTTACTTAATCAGTAGACCCATTTGTACCTTTCGGTGTTGGGCCGTTTAACATACAATTCATTACATTACACTATTTGACGGTCTTCTGAGGTGTTCTAGCTCTTAACGAACTTTCTCCATTCCTTCCTATTGGATGCCATCTGTGTTGCTTCCTGCCAAGTCTTACCCTTACTCTGTAGTATCTGCGAGATGTCACTGTTCCATTCTTTAATGGGTCTTCCTCTTCTGTTCTTCCCTATTGGTTTGGCGTCCCACACTCTTTTAACTTGTCTATTATTGTCCATCCGGGTTAGATGTCCGAACCATGCCAATTTTTTCTCTTTGATTGACTCGAGTATCGGTTTGATTTTGAGTCTTTCTCTTATTTCTTCATTTCTGATTCTATCAGTTCTTTTTACTCCTATCGTTCTTCTGAGGTATTTCATCTCTGCTGCCTGAATTCTGCTCTGATGTCTTTTGTTTAATATCCAATTTTCTGCTCCATATGTCACTGTAGGTCTATATATTGTTTTGTATATTGTCATCTTGGTCTTTGTTGATATTTCTTTGTTATTAAGGAATCCTCTATTTAGTGCTTGGAATAGTTTTCCTGTGTTTTCCATTCTGTTGTTAAGGTCATCCTCGATGTCTCCTTTGTTGTTGATTACTGTTCCTAAGTATTTGTATGAATTTGTCTGTATTATTTTTTGTTGGTCTATCATTACTTCTATTTGATCTTCCGTCCCTTGTTTCCTTGATATTTTCATTATTTGAGTCTTCTTTTTGTTTACGTTTAAGTTGTATTTGCTTGCTTCTAGGTTCCATTTCTCTAAGTTGTATTTCAGTTTTTCTGCAGTTTCCGCAATTAATACTATGTCGTCTGCAAATATACACATCTCAGCATTTATCATTTGCATTCTGTTCCAACCGATGCAGTATTTCTTGAATGTTTTCTTACATTCTTTCACTATCTCATCTATTACATTTATGAATAGTACTGGGCTGAGACTTCCCCCTTGTCTAACTCCTTGGGTTGTTTCAAATGGTTCTGACTGTATATTTAACATTCTTACTGTATTTGTTGTTTTCATGTATATACTCTTTGTTGCTTCTATCAGTTCTTCACTTACTTGTTTCTTCTTTAGGCTTTCCCATCCTTTCTTTTGACTGAGTCGAATGCTTTTTCCATGTCTATAAAACTCAGATGTATTTCTTTATTTTTCTTTAAGGCTTTTTCTATTACTTGTTGCATGGTGAATATATGGTCTTGTGTGTTGTGTCCTTTCCTGAATCCACTTTGTACATCCTCTAATTTATGTTCTATTTCTTTTCTAATTTTCCTTTCTATTATGGTTTCGTATACTTTTGCTGCTACACATAGTAGTGATATACCTCTATAGTTCCTACAGTCTCTTGTGTTTCCTTTCTTGTATATAGGTATAATTACTGCATTTGTCCATTCTCTGGGTATTACTTTTCTCTTCCATATTAGGTTATATATGTATAACAATTTTTCTTTTGCTTTTACTCCTATATATTTCATCATTTCTGGTGCTACTTCATCGCTTCCTGGTGCTTTTCCAATCTTTATCTTTCTTATTGCTTCTTCCAGTTCTTCTTTTTCTATAGTTTCTGTATTTTCCGTGTTTTTCATGGATACTCTCCTGTTGTGGCTTTCCTTCTCCATTGTATTCGCTTGATTTCCATTCAGTATCAGCTGAAAATGTTCCCTCCATCTTTCCATTATTGTCTTATCGTCGTTTATTATTGTTCCTTCCTTGTTCATTATTTGTTTCAGTTTCGTTTCTTTGTTGCTTCTTAGGTTTTTCAGTGTTCTGTAAAATAATTTTACGTTTTCTGTGCTGTTTTCTTCCATTTTTTCCCCGAATTTTTCCCAACTTTTCTTTTTCTCTTTCTTAACTATCTCTTTAACTTTTGTTCTTTGTCTCTTATAATTTTCATATTTTTGTTGTGTTTTGTCTTGGATGTATTCTTTCCATAATTTCTTCTTTTCTTTTATTTCTCTTTTCACTTCATCTTTCCACCAAGATGTTCGTTTTCCTCTGTTGTTATTTCTTGTGGTTCCACATATTGATTTAGCTGTTTTTATCATCGCATTTTTAAATTTTCCCCATTCTTCTTCTATTGTTTCTGTTATTTCATGTTCATTATCCATCTCTTTCTCTAGTCCTTCTGAGTATCTTGTTGTTTCTTCCCTTAGTTTATAAATTTTTATTATTTCTTTGTGTTTTCTGTTTATGTTCTCATTTCTTTTTATTTCTTTTCTTTTGCTTTTGAATGTGGTTTCTAGTAGATAGTGGTCACTACCAATTTCATAACTTCTTTTTACCCTTACGTCTCTTATCCAGTTCTTCTCTGTTTTTTGCACTATAGTATAGTCTATAATTGATTGTTCGTCTCTTGATATGACTTCTCTTGTGATCTTGTGTATCCTTTTATGTTGGAAGTGTGTGTTCATAATCACCAGGTTATTGTCTAGACAGAATTCGAGTAGTAATTTTCCATTTTTGTTTAGTTTGTCCTCCCCATAAGGTCCGATGACATTGTTCCATTTTTCTGTTTCTTTCCCAACTCTACTGTTCATGTCTCCTGTGATCACAATTTTCTCTGTACAATCATTTATCACTTCTTGTAATTTGTCCCAGAATTCATTCTTTTCGTTTTTTGTTGCGTCTTCATCTGGTCCATAACATATGATTAGGTTTGTATTGGTTTCCTCTGTATCCATATCTATGTCTACTCTTAGTATACGTTCGTTGTAATATATCCAATTTTTTATTTTGTTGATACTCTCCTTCTTTATCATGCACGCTACTCCTGCCTGAGCTCTCTTCGTTTCTTCCACTCCACTGTATATTAGTAACATACCGTTTTCTAATATTATTGATCCTTTTCCTTTTTTCTTTGTCTCTGTTATAGCTACTATTTCAATGTTCTTATCTCTAATTTCTTCCCCCAGTTCTATTTCCTTCCCATTTATACCTCTTACATTCCATGATGCCATTTTCCAAATTGTTTTGTTCTTTTTTGTGTTTAAGTTGTACTTCAATTTGTTTTTACTCCCGTTTGTGTTATTATCTTTAGATCTGCTCATGTCCCTGTTCTGTGCCTGTTTTGTTTCTCGGTCCGTTATTGTGTTTTCTTCAGCTAGTTTTTTGAACTAGTTGGTTCTGTATTGTATGTTATTTTTTCTATCTGGCTTGCTTTTTGATTCCATTTCCACTTAATGCCTTCAATAATTATGAAACCATATCCAATTTTTGTCCTTTTTCCATTAGTCTTTTCATCTGCTGCTATCTTCCTAAGATTTCTTTGTATCTCTATCTCTTTTAATGTTAGGTCACATTCTATATATACTCTATGTTGCTTATAGTTTACTAGTTTACCCTTGGCTTTCAGTATTTTCATTTTATCTTCGAATTTTTTACATTCGATAACACACATTGTTTCATTTATCTTTTGTACCCTATTTATTTCTGATTTTACTGCCATTTTTGTTTCTATGAAGTTCTCCAGTTGCTCTGCTTCTATTGTGTCTATTGGTAAACCTCTCATAATTAGGTTATTTTTCTTCTTTTCTTTCTGACATGCTTCCAATGCTATTTCTATTTTATCTATTTTTTGTTTCATCGCTGTCATTTCTTTCTTTAGATTTTCATTTTCTCTTATTATTTCTTTCATTTGCAATTTGTATTCACTATTTTCCTTCACTATATTACCCATTGTATTTTTTATCTCTTCCAGATCATTGTTTTTCTTTTTATTATCGCTTGCTATTTGTCTCATTAGTTCCATCATTTCGTTCTGGCTGCTGGTTTCATTCGTTGTTGGTTTGGACCTGTCTGGCGTTCGGCTCACTTTTCTGCTCCTGCTAAATATATCTATCTCCTCTTTGCTTTTTCTTTTACCATCTTCATCAATCTTACCATCCGCCATTTTTCTTCTTATTCAAGTAATTAAAGTATTTATAAATATAAATATTATAAATAACGGTTAATAAGTTACCGTTATAAATAACTGTAATAAGCGCCGCGCCTACCTCTACAGTTAAATCTTATCAATTATTCTCGATCCTAATCAGTTTCAACTTCTACCACTTGTAAATACAAAAATACAATCAATATCAAAACAGCAAATAAATTCAGCTTTTATAATTATTCTGTATAGTTTTACCGAAACCTGAATAACAGACCTATTGTTTTTGTTGATAATTATTATTGTTTATGGTTCTTAATCACCCGTCCAGCGTAAAAAGCTCAACTCGTTTCGACCACTCAGAAGTTTCACTTTTATCCGTAGGGCAATTAAAACTAACTATCAATTTATTACAGTTCAAAATCAGATAACTGATTATTTACTTACATAAAGGTCCCTTTCAAACACACTTTACACTAACTTGCATGCAGATTACACTCGAAACCACCCAAAATCGTCTTAATACGGCAGTTATTTCTTCAATAACTGTTGTTTTTTGCTATGTCACCCTTTACATATGCCCATACTAGCTCTATAGGATTAAGTTGACAGTAATTATATGGGGATAAACGAAGTACGGTTATTCTGTCATTTTTAGCTTTTTCATTGATTACATATTTTTTATACTTTTGTTTGTGTTATTGAACAATAATTCATGAGTTCTTTTTTAACCAGCGTTTTATCAAATGTGATATCTTTTCCTTTTAACTAATTAAGTAAATAATGCTTTTATAAAGCCAAAGTTTATAGTTTTTAAATTAAACAACAATGGTAATTAACCTTATCTATTACTATGACAGAATTTTGCGGTATGTTACTAACCTTCTGATACCATTAAATATTCTTCAAATACATACTTTCATTCTTCAATTGCACAAAACCTTAATACATCCAGTATTTACATATGGATCTGAAATCTGGTTACTTACTCAAGAAGACAGCGAATTGGCTACTTTAGGCAGAACAATCTTGATATATATACAAAGGAGAAAAATTAAAAAGGCAGATGGAGAAGAAGATATAATTTTGAACTATACAGAGCATACCAGGATCTATATCCCATTATGACCTAGTGTTAATTTTATGTAACACTTGCAGATGTACTTAGTCGGCTTTACATGAAGTTTCATTTTGACTACAATCACATAGATGACGGTGTAAAGCATTCAAAACAAACATAAGGAAGCCTTCCGTGCAAAGTCATACTGATAGTTGTTTTAGTTAGTGAGTAACTGCAGTCTAAACTAAATATAATTTAGAAATAATTGTTGTATTTTTATTAATCTAATTTATTGTTTTTATTTATTATCAAAAGTTCTACACTTATAACACTTACAAGTTTATTTAAAGTCTTTATTTGTACAATATAACTAATTTATTTCACACTAATAATTATATAATTTATCTACATTTATTACAATAAGTGCGTTACATTTTAAAAACTTGACGCGATGTTCAAAACTAACTATTCTCAACAAAATTCCCTCTTTAAATATAAAATGCCGTTAATCGAGAATTCCGGCGATTCCCTTCGAATAGACTAGATGATCACTCAAGGACTGGTCTTTCAGCTGAGCGGCGAATTTACTAGAATTCGGTCGACGACCCCTGCTGAATGATCTCGAACGCCATGGAACTGGTTTTAGCGTAGGGGTCCCTTGGATATTGCCTACTAGAAAAATACTTATTATTAGAAAATCATCTTTACAGTTTTGAGTCATATTATGCGTCATTATTTATCGTAACATTGCCCCCCTCTTAAAAGATGGTTCCTCCTGGAATCTTGTCGGGACCGGAACTGGAACGGTATGCTGGTATCGGCAACTGGACCCTCTTTTACAACTTCCAGTTGTATAAAAATGACAAGGGACGGTTTTCTCTCGGCACCAGTAACTATGCGGATTGCAACAGACTAACACCTGGACTTCGGTTTCTTTAAAGATCCTCCACCATACTTCGGATAACCCTCCAATCTAATTGGCGGCACTCTAACTTTAACATGGCTAACTTTTGCACGTCTGACTCTAGTACGTGCTCTCTCAATTGAAGTAAGGCTTCCCATACATCTCAGTAGGTAGGTTGGTCACGGGCAGTGTCTTTTGTTGCCAGATAGAAAAGGTAACGTGATGCATCTTGGAGTTTCAAGACTTTCCCGGGAGCTGTCACTTGGCATTGAAGTTCTGCAACTAGACGGAACCTTCGAAAAACGGATGCTAACCCTGGTGCGTCTTTGATACTGGCCGGGATGGTAAGGGCCAGTGAGTAGTCATCGGGAAGCGCGAGTAGATCTTGCTTTTCTTCAGTGGTAACACCATGTCTTGCTTTACAGGTGCCTCCATAGGCTCCCATGAATTCCTCAAACGTCAGACACATCTTGGACTTGGTTTACTTCCACTTCTTCATCTACGTCGTGGTCACCTTCGAAAGATGCCAATCGGTTATGGTGTACTATCATCGGTTTTCCCCTCGGAATCTGGCTTATTTGGTAGATGACATCGTTGATCTTCTCCATAATGAGGTATGGACCTTCCCAAAACTGCTGCAATTTGGGAGAACAACCTTTTCGCCTTTTGGGATTATAGAGCCAGACTTTGTCGTTCTTCTTAAAGCACCCCTTTTCGGCTTGTGTATCGTACCGTTTCTTCATTCGGTCGCTAGCGATCTGAAGATGGGAATGGACCAACTCGTGTACATCGTCCATTCTTCTTCGTAATTCAATCACATAATCTTCACCTGCTACATCTTCTCCAGGTCGACACCCAAACTCTAAATCACAAGGTAGTCGCATCTCGCGTCCGAATAGGACCCTGTCTGGTATCTGGCCTGCTGATTCGTTAACAGCAGATCTGTAGACCATTGTGAAGAACGGAAGATATTGGTCCCAGTCTCGGTGATGATCGGACACCATCTTTGTCAAATACTTGCCAACTGTCCTATTCATCCGTTCTACCATACCATCCGATTGCGGATGATACGCTGTAGTTCTTGTTTTCTTCATGCCTAGTCTATCACATATTCCTTGGAATAGATCGCTTTCGAAGTTCCTTCCTTGGTCCCTATGGATCTCCAAGGGCACTCCAAATCGGCTGATATATTCTTGGATCAACTTATCTGCAACGGTGGCGGCCTTCTGGTCTGGAAGTGCGTAAATCTTGACACACTTAGTGAAGTAATCCAGTACTACCAACATGTACTTGCCTCCATTTTCACTTTCTGGAAATGGCCCAGCGATGTCCAAAGCTATTCTTTCAAACGGGCTTCCAACATTATATTGTCTCAGGAGCTCTCCTTTTTCGGTGAGACCCGTTACTCGTAGCACAAATAGTATACTTCTTACACCAGTCCTTTACGTCGTCGGAACTGTTCATCCAATAAAACCGTTCCCGAATTCGCTGAATGGTTTTCTTTACACCGAAATGCCCTCCTGATGGACTGTCGTGTAACTGACGAAGTACTTTGGCTATTCTGTTCTTTGGGATCACCAACTGTCTTCTGTTCTCTGAACCGTCATCATTTTCCAGTACACGTTTGAGCAAGCTATTTTCCATGATAAATGAGTCCCACTGGGCCCAATACGTCTTAGCTACTGAGCATAGGTTTGATATTTCTTGCCAAGGTGATCGACGGTTTTACTCTTTCCATTTTCGAATTTTCTGTATAACTGGATCTCTTTCTTGTTCTTCCCTGATCTTCGTAGGCATCCAGTCGTCGTTGACCATCGTTGCTCTTAGCACTGCCGCTTCCTTGGATTACGTTTTGTTGCAGTGGGAACACTCTGCTGGGCATGGCCTTCTGGAAAGAGAATCAGCGTTTGTGTGGCTAACTCCGGCCCGGTGCTCAGTCTTGAAATCGTATTCTTGGAGTCGTTCGATCCATCTGGCTATCTGACCCTCTGGATTCTTAAACTGCATCAACCACTTAAAGGTCGGTTCGGATTAAAAACTTCCTTCCAGAGAGGTATTGATAGAAGTGCTCTACTGATTTCACTAGCGCTAGAAGTTCTCTTCTCGTAACGCAATAATTCCGCTCAGGTTTTGAGAGAACTTTACTAAAATATCCAAGAACTCTTTCCTGTCCTCCTTGAATCTGAGATAGCACTCCTCCAATCACCACATTACTTGCATCTGTATCTAAGATGAACTCTCCTTCTGGCAGTGGATATCCTAAAATTGGTGCTCAGTATCATAGAGTAAAACATTTGTTTCAAGTAAGTGCTGCAAAAACCTTATTTTAGAGTAAAACGCATATTTTTACAAGAAAACTGTTAAATAGTGCTTTTTTGTTGTTGTCTGTGAAAATAGTTAGTTACTTTGTCTATGTTTGATAAAAACAGCTTGGAATAATTGTAAAGTTACTTATATGTAACGTTAGGTTCATTGTTATTTACTTATATCTAACATAGCTAACTTTTTGAAATTAATTAATTAATTTATTTGTCTACGAGCAATTGCCCAATTTAAATACAATAGTATAAAACAAAAATATAAAATCCTAATTACTCACATGCATAGCATAAAATTAAAATTAAAACTATCATAGACAAAAGAGAAACACTAAAACTAGGTCACAATAATTTAAAATCGATTAAAATAATTTACACAGCTAGTGGCATCAAATAATCACATGCAAGATATTAATTGCACTTTAAAAGTAGGTACTTTGCTTTTCAAAGCAATCCAACCTATCTGTATACTTATTCATTTGCAAATCTAACCAGACCTAGATAGATAAGAATTATATCCATAGTTAGTTCGATGATGTGTAATTAGGTTAATAGCCTGGTTTGTCTAGAAGTAGGTTAATTTTTCCTAACAGTTGTGGACTGAAACTATGGGAGTGCAATAGATTATATAGCATAATTAGTTCTTTGTGCATGCGTCTGACCTGAAGAGTTATGATGTTGAGAGAACTTTCAATGTCAGGGTGATTGATTTGATTAACTATATGGTGATTCTTAAATAATCAGAGATAAATTGTAGGACTTTATGTTGCTCTCTCTCGATTGAAATTAAAAGGGGTGACACAATTCCTAAAACTTGTCCATTACCGAGAAAAAAGAATTGACAAATTTGGAATGTGGATCATGGCATTTCATAAAGTGAGTAGACAATAACATTTTGGCTGCTGTATCTATAGCTTATGGTGCTACTCCTTTCTGAGGGAACTGTGGGCATATATAGTAAATAAGAAAAAAATATGTACAAATTCCAAGACCTAAAATCATTGCCAAATATTAATAATATGGGAGGAACCGATTTGATGGACCAAAACATATCTACATATAGAATTTGAATCCGTTCAAAGAAGTGGTGGTGGTATATCTTCACATGACTCATTGATGCAAGTATTCATAACAGATGGATATTCTGCAAGTACTACTACACCAAGATTTCCCAATTAGATTTCAGAAGATGTATTGCTTAGTCATATCTTAAAAAATATACAAATGCTCCAAAGCATGGTGGAAGACCCTTTGTGGAAGTGGAAGTTCTTTGAAATTTAGTGTCTCGCTTAATAGAATATCAGACAATCTAAGGTGCAATGGAAACAATCACCTTTTAATAACTATATCTAACAACAAAAGATGTTGCTGTGAAGGCTAGGGGTGTAGCAGTAGTACTCGAACAATGTGTAGCAAATGTGATGTCTGCATGTGTATTGACTGCAATAATTATATTTTTCATATGAGCACATTCTAAGTTTTAATACAAATTTCGTTGTGTTTCGTTTGTCGTTCGTTTCGTTGTGAATTTATTTTATTTTAGCTACGATACTATAATGACTTAGCATTACATTTATGCAACATATGTTTTTTGTTAGTTAATAGGTTTTTAGATTAAAAAATTGTTAATGTGTCCATTATTATACATTTTTAATAAACATATATTAGTTTCTTTAATACATACATTAAAAAAACTCGAGTCATAATGGGTTAAATTAACATTCATTAAAATAGGACCACATAATACTAGGAAAGATGGAAGAAGATGAAATACTTTCCAAAATAAACAAATGTCAGATGGACATATAACATGAGGAAAACCAAAGATTAGATATAGGTAAGGAATAAGCCATTGAAATTTTAAAAATAAAAAATTGGAAGAACAAATTTTGAAATAGATTGGAATTGAGAAATAAGTATTCCTGAAGAGACCAAAACCCAAACAAAAAAGATTGTCAAGCTAATGATTACGATCACATTTTGAGAAATAATAGAAAAAAAAACATTTAGTATGATATTCAATAGTATTCTCATTCTCATGCAAAAAAATAGATGAATAAAATGTCTCCTACAATTTAACCATCGTTCCACATCATTAACATTTCTATTTACCAACACATCAACATTTGCTACAAAATCGTCATAACCATCATTATTTTCCCTTAAACCCAGATTGTAAGCTACTATTGTAGCACATATTATTGCATATTATTGCAAGAGATGTATTTAATTTGGATTGTAGACCTTGTTGAAAACAAGGAAACTGTCTTTTTCAGGTTCCAAAATAGCTTTTCTACAATACCATATTTATTTATATTGTATCTATTTCCTTGATCATTACCTAAATATATATACTATATATATATATATATATATATATATATATATATATATATATATATATATATATATATATATATATATATATATATATATATATACAGGGTGAGTCATGAGGAACTTTACATACTTCTACCATATGTAGAGTCCCTCAGGGAGCATATCATGTGGCCACTAAAAAATGTCAACTCCTCTTCTTTATTAATTAACAGGGTGATTTGTGTAATTGACCATTTATTTCATTTTACTGTAGTGTTTATACGGCTCATTTGATTTTTTAAATTTTTGCATGATACAGTACACTACTATCAAGCATTCGACTGGTATTAGCTAAACTAAAAAAAAATTCCAGGACTGGCTTTGGAAAAATTAATTTAGGGATTCGTATTAAATATTACACCCTGTATATATTTTTTTTTAAAATGCAATAAGTGATTTTCAAACTACATAAATAGCCAATGAAAACGACATATGCGACAATGTTGTCGCACTTTTATTAAATTTTTAGTGAACGATCAAATCTTACCAAAAATAGAACAACCATAATGAAGTATCAAATTATAAGGTAATTAATTTAAACAAATGTTATAAATTTCAAACATTTTAATTGAAATGATAAACTGAGTCACTGCACAACAAAAAACAGTAACTACTAACAATAACGAAGAACAATTTAAAAAAAAAACTAAAAATATGTACATAGTTATGATACACCCATAAATTAGAACTGGAAAAGATACAATAATGGTAACAAAATAAAAATAATTCAAAATAGATTTTGGAAATGGAACCCTGCAGCCTGTACACATTTTTGTTGCCGAATTGTTAATTGACGTATTGAATTACGGATACTCTGGGGATCGTTTCTAATAGTATTACAACAATGTATAATTCTATCAATTAATTGTTGTCGGTTATTAATATTCACTGCGTAAACTAGTTGCTTCAATCGTCCCCAAATATGGTAATCAACGGGATTGGAATCAGGGGATCTTGAAGGCCACGAAATAGGACCTGCACGTCCTATCCACCTGTTGCCATAAACATTATTGAGATGTTGTCTCACTGCCAGTAAAAAGTGTGGGGGTGCCCCATTATGCTGAAAATACATCCCTCGGATAGCAACGTTCGCGTTGGCAAGCAAATTCGGCAAAATATTTTGTAGAAAGTTCAAATAGACCTGCCCTGTTAAAGGACCATCAAAAAAGTGAGGACCTACTAATTGGTTATTTATGACACCAATCCACACGTTAACCGAAAACCTTAACTGAGAACGACGTTCTCGAATAGAATGGGGATTTTCTTCTGCCCACACATGTGAATTTCGTGAATTATTTATCCCGTCTCTGGTAAATTGGGCTTCATCTGTAAATAGTGTCCTGTATAGCGTTGGTCGATTATTGTTAATACATCTACAAAATTCCAACCTATCGATCTCATCACCAGCATGTAGTTGCTGAACCATTTGAATGTGATATGGGTATAGATTATTTTTTTGTAAGACTCTACTTACTTTTAATTGAGTAACATTGAGTTCTCGACTTACTTGTCTAGTGCTTATTGTAGGGTTCATAGTAACGGCGTCCATAATGTCATCTTCCTGCGTTTCATCTACATGTCGCTCTGTTGTTCCACTAGGAAAAGTGCCATTTTCTCGCAAATAATTAAAAACTGACCCAAATGTTGGATGACTGGGAGTTCGACGATTAGGAAATCTCCTGCGATATTCTCTACTAGCAGCCCTACCATTCCCATTACAGAATCCATAAACAAATATTATGTCTGCCTATTCTGTGGTCGAAAACTGATGTGGCATTTTGAACGAAAGTAACAAAAGCTCTACCAAAACTAACACAATGTACTTAACGTAGATATGACAGAAGAAATATGTATTCTTGTACATATAAATAACAATTGATAATGACAATAATGACAATGGGTATAAAATATCAAGAAACGTCAAACGGTCAACGCCAACCTTCATTTTAAACTTTTTTAGATTTATTTTTATTTAGTACAGTTGATGCAATGTATTATTATTTGACATAAAATTTTAATCATTTACAATCAACAAAAACTAACACATACAAGAGGTTTGACTTTTTAATCAATTTAATTTATTATTTATCGAAAATAATGCCCCCAACACGATCTATGAGTAAAAATTTAAAATTGAAAAACAATTGATTCTATCATAGAGATAATACAAAGTGACAGTAAAGATGTTAATTTTCTACGTATTAGATTTTTTTGTAGGAACTCATTTTAATTAAAATGTTTGAAATTTATAACATTTGTTTAAATTAATACCTTATAATTTGATACTTCATTATGGTTGTTCTATTTTTGGTAAGATTTGATCGTTCACTAAAAATTTAATAAAAGTGCGACAACATTGTCGCATATGTCGTTTTCATTGGCTATTTATGTAGTTTGAAAATCACTTATTGCATTTTAAAAAAAAATATATACAGGGTGTAATATTTAATACGAATCCCTAAATTAATTTTTTCAAAACCAGTCCTGGAATTTTTTTTTTAGTTTAGCTAATACCAGTCGAATGCTTGATAGTAGTGTACTGTATCATGCAAAAATTAAAAAAATCAAATGAGCCGTATAAACACTACAATAAAATGAAATAAATGGTCAATCACACAAATCACCCTGTTAATTAATAAAGAAGAGGAGTTGACATTTTTTAGTGGCCACATGATATGCTCCCTGAGGGACTCTACATATGGTAGAAGTATGTAAAGTTCCTCATGACTCACCCTGTATATATACAGGTTGGTCCTTAAGTAATTGTACAAAAAGGAACCATAGATTCTACACTTTAAAATATTGCGATTTAAGTCAAATTGCTTTAATAAAATGTTAATATTAAGAAAGATACAGGGTTGTAACCGTTACAAAAGATTTAAAAGAAACTCATTATATATTTCGATTATTTTTTTTTTAAATTAAACTTCTAACCCCATCTATCTGTCAAGTACCTACTTGTAGCCGACTCAAGGATTCTTCTGTAATTCCCAAATATCTCCGGTAGATGAGCCTATTCATCAACTTGTCACTCACGCCCAATTTCCAGAGAGCGCAAGAATGGCGTTTCGCTCTTTTCTGTTAAGACCGTCCAACGACAAGATATTTATTTTTTTAGACCCTTATTGGAGAGGCTATAATGCTGATATTATATTTCTAATACTCGTCGCAAGATAGTATTGCTATGGAGTTATTCCAGATCATGGCCCAGTAGCAGTATCTTTTTATGGAATCCCTAACCCCTCTTATCTAGGATGGTGGTGATTTGATATAGTACGTAGCTGAATCAATGGTTTATTTGGTGACTGATTAAATAAGAAGAGAAACAGAGCAGATTAAGGTTGTACCAATTTTTATTATACCTACTTTCAAGACAACAGAAATGATTATGAACTCAAAAAAAATGAAAATATAGTGAAGTGTTCTAATTTAATTTAAAGGTTTATTTTCTTCATTGTTCCTAGTTGATAAATAACTATATTATTTTCAATGTAAACAAATTTCGAAATTTGGGGTTATATATATATATATATATATATATATATATATATATATATATATATATATATATATATATATATATATATATATATATATATATATATATATATATATATATATATATATATATATATATATATATATATATATATATACATTCATTTTCTTTATAACCAATTCTTAATTTAATACGATACAAAGATTTTTTGTTTATGATAATGTTAACATAAAATAATATTTTGGAATCCCTCTGGGATAACGTAACTTTTAATGTTTTCTTTTTGTTCAATACTAAGAAATAATAAAGAATAGTTTTCTTGTAAACTTTCAATAAATCTTAATTTTTTTTTGCTCTTCCCCTTCGAGGATAAACCAGGGGTGACGTCCAATAATAAATTATAATTTCATATTATCTAATTGTGCTTGAATTTAAGATACGATATAGTTTCTATATGTTTAAGAAAACCCCGCCCAATTCTCTTCGACAGTGAGCGATTCAGGCCTTGTATATATTATTGTAGCACGGCAAGGGTTACAAAATGTCGCCCAGCGTGTGGGGCTTTTGAATATTCCTGTATCTTCAGAGTTTTTTTCAATATTATTAGTTGTTTTGTACCCCCCTGTATATGTAATTAATTAAGTCTGTATGTTTTGAACCATTTTTTTAGTTCAATTGTGTATTTGCTTTTATCCAATTTTTCATTAAATCAACACTGCTACTATTTTAGAATTTTTTGCAAAGTATTTATATGTATTCGTTTTTAGTCTTCGTAAAATTACGTAGAAATATTTCCGTCTATTTTCTGAGATCAAAATAAAACGTATTTGGAATGATGTGATGTAAACATTCACTGCTTAATTTCTTTTTGTCGGTATTCTTAATGCGAACGATATTAATTTGTGTATTTACAGACTCGTCTAAAATAAACATTCCATGTTAGAGAAATGAATTTTGTTTATGTCCATATTTCGAAGTGTTTAGATTGATTGAAACCTTGAAATTATTCCGGCTAATATGTCTCAACAATTTGTATATATTCTAGTCCTCAATTCATTTTCTTTGCAGTTCAGTATTTTGTTTATAGAACAATAATAAATGTATTCCTCAATGTGTTTATTTTAAATAAACGAAATGGCTCTTAGCGTTCGTTATTTGAAAAATCAATTAAGTGAATTTTATTTCTTGGCCTTGATTCATGGTTTTTATTTGCGGCAAACAGCCGGGAATTATATCTATATACAGGCTGTCCCGACCTACCTAATTTTAAAATGTGTTATCTGGTTTCGTGCAGAATAATTACGCGAAATATTTTTTTGCGAGGATTTGAAGTTGAGTTCTTTGATCTTGGATGTTTTTAATATGTTTAATCTGTTACCTGATAAATTTTCTTTTTAATTTGTTTTTCGTTTATTTTAAAAATGTATTTTTTCATAGTTTAACTTTTTCGTACTTTGAAAAGAAAATTTTATTTCCTGAAAAGGAAAATGCTTTCTATATTTTACAGTCCATGGTTCTTTTGTTTTGAATGTATAAGGAAGTAATGATATGACTTCGTTTTTCTCTGCCTAAGGCGTCTTTGTTGAGAATATAGAGCGGAAATATTGTTACTCTCCTTCTGTTATGTTAATTTTATGTCTTTGTGTGGTCAGATGTAGTAGAAGTATGTTTTTGGTACTGGAATTTATTGTTATTTGTGGTTTTACCTTTTTCTTTTCTCGAGATGTCCTGTAGGACGTACAGGCACGTGACCTGTATTATTGTATCTTGAGTTATTTGTGTGATGTCAGACTACTGGTATACCCAGCAGCTTTCTTTTTTTTTTGTCGTTGACATTTTTGCGGTCTTCTAATAGTTTATTAGACCACATATATCTTTTGCTTTGAGACTTTTGGCTAAGGCTCAAAAGCTTTCATTTATTATCTTGTGTTCACGATATGGTACAAGTGAGGTTGAAGTAGTTTGCTGTTGTCTATTATGACTCTTTGTATATACAGAGGTGAAACAACCCGCTGCCGCCTATTGTGAATTTATCTTTTATCTTTATGTCGACGTTAAGACCACGTTTGTTTAACAATTGAAATAGTTCTCCGCCCAATTCTCTTCGACATTGAGCGATTCAGGCCTTGTATATATTATTGTAGCACGGCAAGGGTTACAGGGTGTTAAAGTGAAAATTAAAAATTTTAATTTTCACTATAACTTTCATGTTTGTAAACATTTATGTATAAAAATTCATAACTGGGTACTATTGATTATCAGAAATTATAATCTGATGCGTACTTTAATGTAACTGATAGAGGGCGCCACATATGCCACATATGTGGCATACATTTGCACTTAACTTTTTTGCTTTTTAAGTTACCGGTGTTCATGATAAAAAATATTAAAGATACATTATTTTACCAAAAAAAGGTATACTTGTTAATAACTTCAAAACTCAACAGTTTTCTAGATAATCGCATTTTACAAATCAACTACATAATTCAGATTTAACGCAATTACTCCAGGCAACGAAAGAAAATTAGAAAAAAACATCAATACTTCTAAATTTTGGTATAAAATACCTTTAACTAAAGTTTAATAGTTAACTAAATATTAAATAAAATAAGTATATTAGCAGGATAGAATAGTAGGATTTGACAAAATAACAGATTAATTGGATTTTACATCAAACATTTTACGTTTTGTACTAAATTAAAGTCATAATCAAAATATTTTATTATTAAACCAAATTAAGAAATAGTTAAACTTAATAACATTAAACTTTTTGTCAAAGTAAGTGTTCGATAAGTCCACCATTTTCTTTAATTCGTTTGTCAATACATTCCAAAAAAGATCGTCTCATATTAAATAGCATCATTGGTTCTAAAGAAACTGCTACAGTATTTATAATAAGTATTACAAGTATAATATATAATAAACATAAAATAATAATAAATTATTCGTTTGGGAATTATGAATTAAATAATTATATTAATATCTCACCACATGACCAAGGAATATGACTACCACGAACAATCCAACGTTCAGGAAAGTTGTATTTAATTATGTTCTCACTGCACTTTTCTCTATAATGTGGTGGTGTACCAATCAATAAAATCATTTTATAAAAAATGTAAATCAATTTCACCATTCAAATTACAAGGTAATTCGCATGTCCATAAAAAATAATTACAAATGGTACCAAACCATACGATATGCATTTTAAACATGAATTTTAAATAAACGTATGGTTTGGAACAATTGGTAATTATTTTTTACGAACATGCGAATTACCTTGTAATTTGAATGGTGAGATTTATTTACATTTTTTATAAAATGATTTTATTTGATTTATTGGAAGAATTGTCATCAAACTTAAGGCGAAATATGTGTTTTATGCAAGATGGTACACCACCACATTATAGAGAGAGAGCAGTGAGAACATACTTAAATACAACTTTCCTGAACGTGGGATTGTTCGTGGTAGTCATATTCCTTGGTCATGTGGTGAGATATTAATATAATTACTAAATGCATAAAAATCCCAAAAGAATACTTATTATTATACTTATAATACTTATTATAAATACTGCAGCAGTTTCTTTAAAACCAATGATGCTATTTGATATGAGACGATCTTTTACGGAATGTATTGACAAATGAATTAACGAAAATGGTGGACATATCGAACACTTACTTTGACAAAAAGTTTAATGTTATTTAGTTTAACTATTTCTTAATTTGGTTTATAAATAAAATATTTTGATTATGGCTTTAATTTAATACAAAAGGTAAAATGTTTGATGTAAAATCCAATTATTCTGTTATTTTGTCAAATCCTACTATTCTATCCCGCTAATATATTTATTTTATTTAATATTTCGTTAACTAACTATTAACTTTATTAAAGGTATTTTGTACCAAAATTCAAAAGTATTGATGTTTTTGTCTAATTTTCTTTCGTTGCTTGGAGTAATTGCATTAAATCTGAATTATGTAGTTGATTTGTAAAATGCGATTATCTCGAAAACTGTTAAGTTTTGAAGTTATTAACAAGTATATCTTTTTTTTGTTAGAATAATGTATCTTTAATATTTTATATAACAAACACCGGTAACTTGAAGAGCAAAAAAGTTAAGTGCAAATGTATGCCACATACGAAGTGGAAATTGAAACGTCAATAAACGTATTTTAACCTTTAATTGTGGCTTATTCCCATTTAAATATAAATTAATTTAAAATGCCACAAGAAAATAGCTTCAGAACAATATGCCACATATGTGGCATATGTGGCGCCCCCTATCAGCTACATTAAAACATGCATCAAATTATAATTTATGATATTCAATAGTACCCAGTTATGAATTTTGATACATAAATGTTCACAAACATAAAAGTTATAGCAAAAATTAAAATTTTAAATTTCCACTTTAACACCCTGTATCTTTCTTAATATCAACATTTTATTAAAGCAATTTGGCTTAGATCGTAATATTTTAAAGTGTAGAATCTACGGTTTCTTTTTGTACAATTACTTAAGGACCACCCTATATATATATATATATATATATATATATATATATATATATATATATATATATATATATATATATATATATATATATATATATATATACAGTGCACTGATTCTAAACATGCCAGTGGGGGATGGCTTCTATGCGTTGTATTATAAATCAGTGCACAAGAGAGAAAGTTTTTAAGTTCAACAAAAATATCCATAATTTCCCTTCTATGACCAGAAAGAGTTACAATTCATTTAATGGAGCCTGAATAATGAACATAAGTCTATACCTCTACATTTGAAAAATGGGTAATCCCATAAAAACTGGTTATATTCTTATACAGTTACAATAAGTAGCATACAATATAATATGTTGTTTAAGTTAATGCGCTGAAGAAATATTGTAAAATTCGATTGGATTTTAGATATAATTTTATCACGAATATATCGCTTTCGTATAAGTTCCAGACGTTTTTCTTATACAATGTGATAAATAAACTTTAAAAATTCTTCAATTTCTTCATAACAGTCCAACATTTTTTTATTGTAATTAGAAAAACTAAATAATATATATTGGAAGAGAATTGGAAAAAATTATTATTCAAACATAAACAAACAAAATTAGGTTAGAATCGATGTGTGAGGTTGTCCAATACTGATTACTGGATTACCTCAAGGCCGAGATGATCAACCAAAAAAGAAGTTGTATTTGGTGACTCTTTTAGTAACTTTCTTGGGTGTGAATATGTCTTTTTAGTTTACTCCCCCTGGTTAAAAAACAGAGTATAATTACTGTGAAGTGTGCTTTGTGAACTGAACAGCCGTCTTGATGAAACCAAACATTCTCCAGATTTACATAAGGAATATTAAGAATAGCGCAAAGAACATGATTCTGTAACAAATCTAGGTATACTCTTCTATTCAAATTGCCCTCAATAAAAAATGGACCTATTATGTGGTCTCTTAACCTTCGGAGTACCAAGACTGGGTCAAGCGTGACCCGAAATTCACTTATTTCTTAATATTTCCTGAAATAATTTTTTTACAAATCCTATTGATCGTAAGTGCTCCTTATGTGTTTCAATCTATTTTTTCGTGTATCATTCGTGAACATGCAAATTACAGTTTTTCCTCTACGTAACATCTATGACGCCGGGTCAGTCCTGACCCGTTCTTGGGATTTTGAAGGATTTTTCAATATGTTTGTAGGTACACGTAAAACGCAGCCGTCTCTGTTTACCAGTGAACGTATTCAAGGCCAAATGATTATGTTTGTAGAAATATTAGTCGATAGAAGTTAACCTTGGGAGTAAATGTAGTGTCTAATAGCATATTCTACAAGAAAGTCCGAGACGAGAGGTCCAACTTTGGTGTAAAGCGGTATTTCACGTTTGTTTATAAATTTAAATCAAGCATCGATCTTGAAGTGTGCAGTATTATATCAAAATGTGGAAAAAGAATAAACCTTTGGGTGAAGCTGAGTTGTATGCCTTACTCCTATCAGATAGTGAAGAAGATGGCCTTGCAGAGCTTGATGAAAGCAATAGTAAAGCGAGTGATAATGACGGTTGTGAGCCAGAAGCACATGAAGGTAATTTATCAATTACTGAACTCGAGAACGAGGAAGTTTTAGCGACAACTTCTGAAATATAGATAGTGAAAGATCTAACGTATCTGATGTTTTGTGCGAAGGACGAACATGGCGTTATTTAGCTCCAAAAAGGGTAAGACATTGGCATGTAATTTATTACAGAAAAACGTAGGTCTAACTAAGAAAGTCAAAATATTGAGACATGCATGGATGCCTATAATTTATTTTTTTCTGATAGTATTATGTCAATGATTCTCGAGTATACCAATAAGAGAGCTATTGAGTTCATAGCTGCGTATAACAGTAAGAACGAGGAAAACATGAAGGATTGGATTGAAGTTGATCTAGTCGAACTGCGTGCTTTCTTTGGTATACTTATATTATGTGGAAGGTTCAGAGAGTCCCATGAGAAAGTGCAGAATTTATGGTCCAATACAAATAATGCATTTACGCGTCCTATTTATAAAGCATCTCTAAGCCGGAATAGATTTTTAAGTATTTTGAAGTATATTCGCTTTGATAATTTGGATACGAGAGCAGAAAGAAGAGAACGAGATAAATTAGCTCCTATTCGAGAAATCGCTGATCTATTTGCCCAAAATTGTAGGGAATCATATGAACCATCTGCTTTTGGTACTATCGACGAGCAGCTTATTGATTTTAGGGGACGTTGTCCATTTCGGATTTATATATATATACCAAGTAAACCGAAGAAATATGGTATAAAGGCTTGGACCCTATGTGACGCTGAAAATTTTTATTGCTGTAACTTTGAGATATATACTGGAAAGATTGGTGATCAATGTGAACGTAACCAAGGCCCAAGAGTTGTCAAAACACTTGCAGAACATTGGTATAGGTCTGGTCGAAATATTACAACTGATAATTTTTTTACCGACATTGCTTTATCTGAAGAACTTTTATCCAAAAATTTAACTCTTTTGGGTACTATCAGAAAAAATAGGAAGAGTTTACCCAAATCATTGCTTGAAATGACAGATCGCTCACTGTATTCTTCAAAATTTTTGTTCACTAAAAACATTACTTAGTTTCATATGTAACCAAGCTAACAAGTTTGTTGTATTGTTATCGACCTTACCAATGAACATGAAATTTCTGATGAAAACCAAAAGTTTAAACCAAGGATTATTTTGGATTACAACAAAACCAAAAGTGGAGTCGATATTTTAGATAAATTGATTCGAGAGTACACATGTAAAAGAGCAAAAGAAGATGGCCCTTACGTATATTTTTCAACTTTTTGGATATTGCGTGCTACAATGCTTTCGTTCTATGGAATACGAAAAATCCTGAATGGAATAACAAGTAAATATAAAACATCGCAGAAAACTATTTCTGGAGGAGCTTGGAAAACAATTAACCTCACCAATATAAAACGAAGAGCGGAGCAATACAAGAAGAACCCACCGGATACCATAAATCCGTAATCGCTGCAATAGAGACCACCGGTGTTAGTGTAAAAAAGCAAATAGAAGTGCCGCAATCAGCAACAAAACGAGGTCGTTGTTATTCTTGTAGGGTAGTGACAATAAATATTCAAAACGGTGTGACATGTGTAAAAGATTTATTTGTAATACTCATTCAAAACGCGAAGAAGTACATATTGTCAAAATTAAATGCAACTACTGCCAAAAAGACCAGGATGGTGAACCATCTTAAAATTTAAATACAAAAATGTAGTATTATAATTATTTTGTTTCTTTGTTTTTTGTTAAATTAAAGATACTTTATAACAATACTGACTATTTAAAACATCCTTATAAATAAAATGAGAATGGGTCACGCTTGACCCATCATGGTAATCTAAGTAAGTCAAATAATCTTGGTACTCCGAAGGTTAAAATACCAGTTCAGAGGTTAACTTTTTGAGGACGTTGAGTTCGGTAAACAACACTTCTGTGTTGGTTTTCCGCGCCCAATACCTCGTTATAGAAGGATTCTGTCTCCCTACTAACAGACACAGAAACAGAAGATTCATCAGTGAATAAAATGTTTGTAATAAAATTTGGTTGATCATTAGCCTTCGTTATTAGAGTTTCACAAAACTCCATTCTTCGAAAGTAGTCGTCTGGATAAAGCTGCTGCGTTTTCGAATATTTAAAATTTTTGTAACCGTGCTTTTTCTATACTCTCGTTACAGTAACACTGCTAACATCTAATTCTCCAGCAACGCTTCTACTTTAACGTGTTGACTCTACCTCGATCGTTGCTCAAATTGGTGTATCGCGGTATTCTCTTTCCTCAACTTTTTCTGGTGACACTTCTTAAGCGTGACATTTCCTGCAATTTTTGTGGCAATACAACTCAAAATTTTTATCATTATAATGAATTGACTGTACGCAAGGAATAGGTCTCCCTCAAAAAACAGAAAAATCTACACAGTCTAGAATTACCAGCAGAAAGCTGTATATAAGTTAGTAGGTATCGGCATAACTCGCAATAAAGGAAAAAAATAAATAAGATATATGTATAAGATGGAAGGCAACCGTATTATAAATGGTTGTCTTCAGTACGGTCCAGCTAAGTTAGAAAAGGAGCATGTCAACTTGGAAAAGGATCACTACAGGAGCAATGCTACCAATTTGTGGCAATAACGTTAGAAGACTCTGAAGATTCCAGCGCAACAACTAACACATCCACGGAGGAAGCTAAGCTATCTGAGGAAAGGAATGTAAAACGTTTAGAATGTTTCAAACAACATCAAAAGGTTGTTTGAAATATTCTAAACAAAGAAAAGAGATGAACAATATAGAAGTCATTCTTATAAAAATAATTAATCCTTAATTGTTACAAATTTTTTCTCTCTTCTATTTGTTTAATTAAAAAATTTCAGTCATTGTTAGAATTAGTCATTGTTAATTTTTGATAAAAAAATATAAAAAGTTTTCAGGACCAATAAAATCAAGGAAAATACTAAATGGTATTAGACTGTAAAAGTAAAAAAAAATCTTTATTTTCAGGAGAGTCCAACTCCTCAAGGCTCCCCTCAACTGATACATCCACAACCAATCAGCAACTTAACTATAACGCCAACATCAATCCCCAGCAAATCAGAACCGCAGCAAATTCCTCCGCCGTCTATTTTAAAACCGAATTCTAATAACAATGTCCTACAATCTTCCCCGCCGGAAGCGACAGTTGCGCCGCCACCGCCAGAGAGAGGTTCTAGTTTTACGATAATGTCTATGAGGACAAAGGAAACTACCAAGAGGGTATCGTTCAATGATGCATCAGCCGCTGCAGCAGCTGCTTCAGTAACGCCGGTTCAACCTCCCAATACTTTGCAGATTGAAGAAACTATTAGAGAAGATCCCAATGTAAGTACTCGTAAATTTTTAGTTACTTCTATATTTTGGATAGGTATTCAAAATAATACACAGATACAAAAAATTCGATCCATGACTTATTTCATATTTATTGCGAGTTTTAAAATTTAGGGCTTGTTATATGGCATATATAAATTTAGAGAATTCTTCATATAAGTACAATTATTAATTTCTGTACATTTTTAAATTTTTTATGGCTATTCTTATAAACAATAGAAATTGATGTTTATGTCAAAAATTTAAGTTCTACAAGCAACAAGAAATTAATTTGTTATCGTACTGATTTTAATAACCAGGCCAATTTGGTATTAAAACTTTTTGAGTTCGGAATTTTTTAATTGCATTACAATGTCATTAACTCCAACGGATGCTGCAAGACCCGTGGCTTTAGCGCAAGATGGTTGTAGCCAATATTATGCCACCCAGGTGCCAGGGTTAATCGTTCTACTGTTCAAAGAGCCATTCAGCGGTTCAGTCAAAATGACTAAACCGACTAAACTACACTAGAAGTTCAGGATCAGGCCGTAGGAGGGCAACATCCCCACACGATAATCGATTTTTAGTTTCTTCGTGTGTAAGAAATAGACATCTAACTTCAATTGAGCTGGCAAATCGCCTGAACGAAGTCCAAAATGTGGATGTAAGTAGGTAGACAGTTTATCGACGACTTCATGAAGCGAATTTATTATCCAGAAGACCAGCCCTATGTCCACAGATATTGGCGGAACACTGCAGAGCTCGACTTCCTGTTGCAACGAACGCGAAAATTCGAATTACGCAGATTGGAGTAATGTTTTGTTATCGGATGAGTCCATGTTTTACTGGAGATCACCAGACGGTCGCGAAAGAATCTGGAGCATTTTAGAACATCATGGAGCATGAACCATTTTAGATGAGCATGTCATAAATTTTGGGCCAGTCATAGGACCTAATTTTATTTTTATGGACGATACCGCGCGTCCCTACCGAACTAGAATCGTCAATGAATACTTAAAATACGTCGGGATTATCCGTATGAATTGGCCAGCTTCCGGCCATGACCTCAATCCAATCGAACATCTATAAGACACTAGGAAGACGAATTAAAGTTCGGCTACTTCGCCTAAACAACTTGCCTCAGCTTTGTGTGGCTCTTCAGACAATATGGTAAAACTTGGACCAACTAGTTCAAAATTTAATACAATGCCAAGACGTATGCAGACTACTATAAGGGTCTAAGAATGAATTAGTAGGTATTAATAACAATGGACATAAACATTCTTTTGTTATAACTGTTTAGGCATCTCGAAAAACGTGTCTTATTCTTTATAAAATGGACGTGGATA
Source organism: Diabrotica undecimpunctata (assembly GCF_040954645.1). Taxonomy (NCBI): domain Eukaryota; kingdom Metazoa; phylum Arthropoda; class Insecta; order Coleoptera; family Chrysomelidae; genus Diabrotica; species Diabrotica undecimpunctata. The sequence goes on along the minus strand of NC_092810.1, from coordinate 83,863,032 downwards.
GAATTTTTTACACCTAAGTAAATGTAATTTTTAACAAATATGTACGATTGGAATGCTAGTCTTTTTAAAATTAAAAAACGGGATGTGGCACTTCGGTAGTGACCGAGGAGAGGAAGCATAGCTTTGTTATTGTCTAAGCAAGGAACGATGGTTTTAATTTACTTTGTTTTATTTTTATTTTATTTTATTTCATTATTTTATCTTATTTTATTAATAAACACGCATGTCACTCTGATTACTACTCGATGTAGTGTGTAGTCGCGCAGTGTGTGGTCGCGCGATCTTTCGTTACAGTTTTTAATGTCGGTTTTATTTTTTTCACACCTCACTGCGATCCACTGCTCCCTCCGTAGCCTGCGATAAGAATGCTATACTTCCAAATATATTTAGGTTTATTATCAACATTGGTCTAGTTAAAGATAATAAAATGGTTGTTTTGGACTGATGAATTCAAAAGTTGTGTTAAAATCAACGCTCTTCTATTTTGTGGCTATTCAGAATCTTTTAAAATTTATCTTTGTCTAACACGTAAAAGAATGATGCATTCACTATTAGATATGATTTTCATCAAGAATAAGGCCCTGAAATGTGCTTGGGTTATGTTATAACTGTTGGGAATAGAATCATTTATTCTCAGCAGTAACACGCAATCAACAACTTTTAATTTCATATTATTTTTAGAGTTTTATTCGGCAAGCCGAATCGATGTTGGCATCTCCTACAACACCAACGGACGCTTCACCAGGCGTGTCCAATGCGACCCCGGGAGTTATCGGCGCCCAAGAGGTGTACAGAGATCCCAGAGCGCGAAGATTAGCGGAACAGGCACAAAGAAAGGACCAAAACCTCAACACAGCAGTGCCAGAGAAACTTTCGTTTAAAGAAAAAATGAAAATGTTTGCCATGGAGACTGGTGAAAAAGAAACACCTAAGGATAAGAGTAAAATCAGTAGAGCGCAGAGAGATATTGACGGTTTGGGTTCTCCCAGTTTGGTTCATTAGACCTTATTTGATTGGTAATATTTAAAAGGCTTTTATGCCTCTCACATATGATGATGATCTTGAATGAAAATAGAACGGGATCAAGTATTAAAAGTAAAGTAGTGAAAACAAAGTTGATTAGTTTTAACTGTATTTTTTATGGTCTCCATCACGTGTGGTAAGCTTTTGGCCAGCGCAAAAAATACTGGTCTATAAATATACAAGAACTTCCCAGGCTATCCATCTCATATTGATATGATAAATGAATAACTAAATTGACTAATAGCATGCCAAGTAACTTCGAATAAATTTCAACGGTGATTATCAAACACTTCAATGGTTAACTGCTTATTTTTATGTATAACGCACTATTTGTCGATGGATTTAGGGCCTCTAATGATGTAATTTTGATGGCATGGATTGTGGGATAACCTAAAAGTTATTAAGCAATGATGTATAATTTATTCATAATGATTAATTTCCTGTTGCGACAGACGTTATTAAAGCAATGCGTAACGACAAAAGTTATAGTTGGGGCGATTAATGGTTGACAAAGAGTTCTCAGGGGTATCGAGGGGTAGTAGTTATTCTCACTGTCCGGGTGTAAGAGTCTGTTTTTTATCGTGTTCCGATCCGGAGAATCATTTTTAAGGGAAAACATTTTTACAGCGTTAAATACACAAAGGTCTACATTCAATTTCAATCAACTACCTTCTTCTTAACTTCCATTTATAGTACTCGATCAACTTATAATTGACCGTACTCTACCATCTTTTCATTCGCTATTCTTAGATCAACATTTTCTACCATTTATTATTATTTTTTTTTGTTGTATCCTATATTTCTGTGTTATATTTTACACAGTACTTTTTTCATTCTAGGTTTGTACTTTAAAGTTTAAATTAATTCAGTGCTTTCATTTGCTTAATTGGTCATGCTTTATCTCAAAAAATCATTTCTAAAATCAAGAAGTTTAGTAACACTCTAGTATACCGATTTTTTTAATTTTCATTTGTTACTTATATTATTATTTACAGTTAATCATTAAATGTATGTGGTTTGTGTATATCGTTACATATCCCTCCACCCCTTTTGGAATTAGTTGAAAGAATTATGGGACTAGGTGTTTGAAGTTTTAAGTATAAAAAATATATATTATAAATTAAACTATATTGTAAGTAATTTTTAATATGCATATCTACCTGTTAGCATACTCTGTACCGTCCAATATACAGCTATAGTGAAAATACAACGACCAAAACCTTATACTTACAGAATGTTCAATTGCACTTTATGAAAAATAAATCGCTGGGTGTAACATATGTAAAACATTTTGGCAAGCAAGTAAGCAAGCAATAGTTTAAACTAGGCTGAGAGAACCCTTATGACATTAGGTTAGTTAGTAGTTAACTCGCGTAAACAAGAATCGCTCTACCCCGCTCCAATGCTCCAGACCATCCACTTTCCTCCGATAGCGCTCTTGTGCGCTATAGAGGCTGTCTTATCAGCGATGTGCTTGTCATACGGGAGTCCTGAGTACAAGGCCTCCCATACGAAATCCTACCCCGAACAATTCAGGCCAACGTAAGGCCCTCTATTCCCGCTATCTCTAGTGACTTACTATCGATTTGTATTGCTTGCTCGGGCCACGAGTCCCCTCTCTGGGCTACGCCCAGTTCTTGCAAGTTTTTTGGGTTTTGTTAGCAGTTTTGTGGCTTGCACCTTTTGTTAGTGTTTTTTTAATTTTTTGGTGGCCGAAGCCGTTTTTTGTGTTTTTCATAGGTTTTTTTTGAGGGCTTTCTGAAACATAAAAAATCAACATTGGTAAATACAATGCCATGCCAAAGGTGAGCGCGTTTTCTTTGGATAGAACTACGATTAGCTAGACTTTATTATATGTTTGCTGTTTGGGTCATCTGTGTTTCCATCTATGGTACACATCATACCTTAATATCTCTCGCAGGATTCGGTTTGCGTGGTCTTCTAACTCAGCGAATTATTTTCTGGCTTTTTCCACCATCATATCCAGTACTTGCTGTGACTTGTGTGCCTCCATGCAAGAGATGCATAGGTAATTATTAGTAGTATGATGCTGTTTATCATTCTTACTTTTGTTTTCATAGCGAGCTTGATTCTTCTTCCTGTGAGTCCTCTTATTACGGCTCTGGCCGTTGCGGTTTTCTGAACTGTCGATATGAGTGAATTTTCTATAATATTCAGGGCGTTTTGTTTGAATGAGAGTTTCCCTTCCGTTTTTGGAAATTTTATTGACTCTGTATACCCTTTTGAGTTTCAGCAATTCCGTTTCAGCAATTCCCATCATTGCTCCTGTTTCGTTCACTGTTTGTAATTTTATTGCTGGTGGTTTTGTTTTGGACTTGCTGATGTTGGTTTCTTCTTTCTTTTCTCTGTTGGTCTCTTCACTATCCTTATTTGGTAGGAGAGGAAAGTCTTCTCTCTTTTGTGCCTTGGATGTTGATGGCTCAGTGTTTTCTTCCTTGACCTTTTTTGACAGGGAAGGGAAATCTTCATTAATTTTTGTTTTGGTTGTATTCTCTATATTTGTGTTGTTCTTATTAGTATCTTCCATTTTTTTCTTTGTTATTGCCCCCACTGGATTTTTTTCATTTATTTGTTTTTCGGTTATCTTGTTTTGGTTTTTTTTTAAATTCGTCGAATCTTTTATCTATAGCTTCGATTATTTTTTCGTTCGACTTGGAGCGCTACACCACTGCATTGCGGTTGTTCGGTTAAAGCAAATTTAATCTTTTCCAGGTTATCACACTAAATATTTATGTAGTTAGTCCAGTCGTCAGAGAGTTAACCCCTAAAAATCATACGAACAAGCTGAACTTTGCAGAGAATATTAATTTTGGGGCCCCAAAAAATGCAAAAAAGTTTACCACTTTTACCCCCGGGCTTCCCCCTAAAACCGCCCTCGTAGGGGGGTAAAAACGCAAAAAAATCGATTTACCAAGAATCTGTACACTGTACAAAAAATGTTTCAAATAAAAAATGTAGCTGAGATAATTTTAAACAAAAATATTTATAAGCATTTTTTGTGTAGAATGAACCGATCTCTTAGAAACAATGCTTAAAGCGACCGTCGATTTTGAATGTTAGTTATGCACGCGAAATCAATGTTCAATAAAATTTGTATCAGCTCGACGGTAAAAATTCGATTTTTTTTATTTAAGTTGCCTATCCACAAAAGTCGTTTTAAAGGTAGAGTGAAGCTTTCGTAAGCAATTTTTCTATTTTGCCGAGAATAAACTCAGTTATATAAAGGTGTTAAATATATAAACGTGGTGAGATTAATAAAATTGATCACTTTTATTGACCAGTTGTAGTAAAATTTTCATTTTTAGAGATCAATCTTTAAAATTTATGACATGAAATTTCAAGTTATCAACTTCAAATATAAGGCATTTGAAATATGAATAAAAAACGCAGAATTTAATGTTTTTCATTACAAACGATCACACGTCACGGGAAATGCATTTAAGAAGACGGTTTTAGGTGTAGTTTATTGCAGAAATTTGGTTATTTTGAAAAACGTAATAGAGTAATTAAAAAAAAAGTTTTTAATGTTTTAGATCGTTTGTTATGTGAAAGTTTAAATCCAGCCTCACATAAATGCTCAGATTTGTTGTCAAAATTCAAAACTAAAATTGCATGCAATAGGTTTTAAAGGTTCTAGTAATCGAAAGTTCATAGTGGCCAGTCAGTTAATCAAAGGGATAGATTGTATTGATCTCGTGAGAATCATAAAAAATGGCAAAAATCGGGCCACGTTTATTTATTTACAGCTGTATAAAATCTGAGTGTATTTTCGGCAAAATACAAAAAACAGCATACGAAAGCTGAACTCTTTACCTTTAAAACCCATCATAATTTTTGTCGATAGGTCACTTAAATCATTTATTTACTATCAGATATTTACCGTCGAGCTAATACAAATTTTATTGAACAATGATATCACGCGCGTAACTAACATTAAAAATCGACAGTCGTTTCAAGCGTTATTTGTGAGAGAACGGTTCATTCTACACAAAAAGTGCTAATTAATATTTTTGTTTAAAATTATCTGTTTATAAAAAATTTTTATCTAGGGCGTACAGATTCTTGATAAATCGATTTTTTTGCGTGTTTACCCCCTACGAGGGGGGTTTTAGGGAGAAGCCCGGGAGTAAAAGTAGTAAACATTTTGTATCTTATTTGGGGTTCCAAAATTAATATTTTCGGTAAAATTCAGCTTTTTTGGTTTTTTTAGAGGTTCCAGTGGCATTTTCGTCTCTGAAGACTGGAGTAAGTATAAAAATTATATAATTGTTTTGACTCTCTAAATAATTTATCAGGGGAGATCAAATAGCGTGTATTTAAATTTTGATAGTTATTTTGACACAAAAAAGAAAAATATTTTGCAAAAATTAAACTTTTTGGAGAAGTATTTTTTTGCTTCACGTCTCTGTAGCAATATTAATCTATGACAATTTCTATAATCTATAGAATCAATTCTTGATGGTTCATTTTGTTTGTCTATTCTTTATGGGAAAATGTTCAATTGTTGTTCTACCGTCTATCATCCCGAAAAATTAATGTATACAAAATCTAATAATTCAAAAACTTTTGGAATAGATGAAATTTTGCAAAACAGTAAAATGTTACATTATTGTTTCTGTATTGCAAAATTAACATGGTCAAAGCGGTTATTTTTTAAAAAGATTTTTTAGTAGTTTAAACATTCTGTGTTTTTATTGAATATATTAATGAGTATCTACGTATTAAATTATACTTCTTCTAGCCACAAAAAAAGAAATTAAAATGAGCTAGCAATGAAATTGAAGCAGTCTAACTTGCCATTGATTATATTAGTGGTTATGAAGTAATTATTGCGAATGAAATCCCTACACTGTTTGTGTACTAGAAATTTTTAATTATATATATTGTAATATATATCATAGAATCCCTATTTTTTGTCAATTTATATATAAAAGTATTCCTCGTAGAGTTTAGAGATATTTTAAATTTTTTCGAAGCAATATTACATAAGTATAAAAATAATAGCACACACGGACCAAACAATATAGTGTACTATATTTTTCCAATGTTACTTGGATGTATTTGATTGTGAAACGTTTTAAGACTTACTTTTCATCATTATGCTTCGTGCTTTACGAAATTGTTTATGCTAAAATTTGCCTCTTATCTTTCAGTTCGTTTTTTAATATGCTTCTTATTTCTAAGGTCTTTCTAAGAATTTTTTCGACTGTCTTAAAATGTTTTCAGATATACAAATGTGCAGCTCGGTTAGTATATCGTACACGCATTCCATGGATCCAATTTTAAAAATATTGTATAGATTTTAGTCATGATAAAATATTATATGAAATGGGCATGTTGATCCCTACAATTTTATTTGTTGTGATATATTTTAAGAGTATTTAAGTTACTTATTGATTAAGTTTGGCCACTGAATGTATTTATGACAAATTTAAGTTTCACTAATCAATATCTTCAAACAAAAAAATAGTCTTCATGAAGCGTGTATGCAAAATTATTTCAAAATCTATGTTTCGATAGAGTAAGAATTAAAAAAAAACAAAGCAAGCACCAATAATACCACATAATAGGGATTCAAATTAAACTAAAATATTCCTTCTGGGCGAATAGGTGTTCTTTCTTTCAAAAGGTATTAAGCTACAAAATAAAATGTGCAGGGTTCATCATATCTCGCTTTCGATGTCAATCTGAGCAATATGTGTGTAATTAGTTGAGAATATTCTCTAGAACTAGTTTGTATATAAACTTGTAAAGGTAGATTTATCATTTTATAGTTTATAATACAAAAATATCGTCTGTTTTAATAAATTATGTGTTATCTGAAATTGAATTTATATTAAAATAATCCATAATTTCAGATAATTTTCTTTATTTTGTAATATAAAGATTTATTCAATAAATATATCTCATTAAATGTTTTTTTATTTAAATGTTTAATTCATCATCACTTTTCTTGTACTCTCCTATGCCCGTATTTATAGTCGGTACTCAAGCTCGTGCTTGAGCACGTGCTCCGCCAAGTCGAACTTACGTCAAAGTCGTGCTCAAGTATTTGTTGTGTTCTATAAACGATACTTCGGGTATTCTCGTACAAGATTGATCTCAAGCACGAAAATTAGGGATTTTAAGTAAATTTGATTGATGACATCCAATAAAAAGAAGATTCTGTCAATTATTACCATTGTCACAAAACTTTATTTACATATTTTTAGCGCCAAATTTATCTTTATTGAAGAACAGGCATGTTGTGTATTAAAAAATAAATTTTTAATAAATTATTTTAAGGTATGTAATATATTATAAAAAATATGCATTCGAGGGAATAAATTTCAATTATATGGATTTTTAGATGAGCGGAAATTGTACTAAATATGCAATGTATTAAACAAAAGGAAAGCTGTTTTTAATCCAGCTGGTAAAGGAAAATAATACTGTAGAGAATAAAAGGACAGATGGTGCTTCCTTAATGAAAAAAGAAGGGTTGGGAGTACAATACAGTATATTATATAACTGCCAGCCTGAGGTAGATATATTAAAGACTTCAGAACAGCTACGAAAATTGTAAAACAAATTGAAACATAGGTACAATACTTTTATTTATTTAAGCAAAGTTTTTATCTTAGAAAATGCAGAGAAACAACAGCATGCTGGCTACAGGTGATGGCCCTTTGAAAAAGCCAAAGCTTGATGTAATGCTCGAGTTTGTGAAAGTTGCTGTTCCCAACATCGACTGTCCTTTAAGCATCGACTGTCCTTTAGACACTCCGTCCGGCTCGCGGAGATAAGAATACGGCCGGGGTCAGAAAGCCCTGCCTGTCGTAAGAGGCGACTAATTGGTAGGAATAGGGAGGTGGAGAGCCGTCGTTTGAGGTGTCGGGTTGGTAGAAACGCACACGGTCGCTTCGGCGACACGGTCACCGGTCTACATTCCTAGTATCCGAGACGAGACTACTCGTGGGACCACTCTACTCCCATTCCAAAAGAGCCTGGTGAGGTTGAACGAGCTGGGCCCGTAAATACCTCTCTTGACCTCGGTCAGGAGGGGTGTGGATATACCGCTCCTGACGGCGGTCAGGAGTGGTGTAGGTGTCCCGGCACGTACCCACCGGGAGATCCAAGAGTGGTAGAGGAGAGATCCTCGGCGGCGACCTGTCTACGTGTGAGGTGGAAATTCCTCCGCCTGCCGAACCTACCCGCCCGTAGTGTGGGAGCAACGGGTAGGCAAGGTACTCACAACACAGGTACTACGGGGAAGGTGGAGCCCCCGCGGGTTGCGTGTGCTAGACGTGTCGTGGTAACCCTACGGGGTACCCCCACGGGGGGACCCACGGGACGTCTTTGGTACGCGCCCCGTGGCACCTTCACTTTGGTGTCGGACTCGTAGGGGCAGAGGTTTCACTAACGGGCGTATGCCGAAAGGCCAGGTAGCCCAGGGTCCTGCCAGGTTTTTACTTGGAGGGCACGCACTTATGTCATGTCCTTTAGACAGCACAGAAGTATTTGGAAGAGGTAAATTTACTATATATTTATACTTAGTATAATGGTAGGTCAAAAGAAGGCCCACCAGCTAGGAGGACATGTAAGTTTAATTACTGTAACATCAGAAGTATCTTACTCCCTCCATTGCTTTTCCAGTTCAAAATAAAGAGTTGTTATGTATAATAATTTTGAGAAATCTTAACTGTACATTTAATAATAATTTCAAGTAATACTTGTAATGTTGTAATATGACACCTGTTGTTTCTATAAAATATGTCAATGTGCTTCAAATGGTAAGTAATCTTAAATCTACTTATGGCGGCAATATGTAACAATAATAACAAACACTACTACTAATGGCGTAGTAGCTATAATAATTGCAAATAGAAAACATTTGCCAAAAAAAGGTTTGAATTAACGTATGGTCCTAAAGTTTTGGGAAGAATTTCAAAAGCATATAACTCTGACCACAATAATCTTATATTTTTATTAAATTATTCAACAATTTAACTTAACTATCCTTATTATAAATCAAAATTCAAAAGACAGACAAGGGGCCATTATTTTCGATTTGCCTAATAATTCCCCTGACACGTTGCATCATCCTTTGGACGACCTCGGCGTCAATTTCTCTAATTTTTGTATATATGCGGCGTCTTAACTGTTCCTGATTTTGTGCTTCCCATCCGTTATTATAGACTTTCCGACATAATATTGCCCAGAACTCTTCAATTGGACGAGCCTGAGATAGGTTGGGGGGATTGTCTGCTTTCGGTACAAAGGTAATGTTGTTAGTTTCGTACCAGTCCTTTGTGATCCTCGCGTAATGACATGAAGCAAGATCTGGCCAAAAGACTATTTGATCATTTGCATGATGTGTGTTCACAAACTGAAGCAATTTAGAGAGACATCTTTGAATATAAATATTTGCGTTTAAGGCTTCGCCTCGAACAACACCAATGTAGGGCTGTGAGATAAAGCCAGCCTCAGAAATTGCACACCATACCAAAATTTTGTCCTCAAAGTTTTTCTTACTTTTGAATTTTATTTCATCAGGTACATTTTCGTAATAGTTCGTGTAAAACCCATCGTTACCCTTCATCTCAGAGTTGGACAAAGTAAAATATTTTTCATCGTCCATCACCATCAACTTGTTGACGAAATGCACTCGCCTTAACGCGCGGCAACATCTCGGAATTCTCTCTAATTGATCCTCTGTGTATTTTGGAGCTTTCCTTCTTTTCCGGTAGATAATATTGTTACTCGATAGGGTCCTGTATACTGTAGTCTTTCCAACATGAAATCTTCTGGTCAGTTTTCGCTGTGAGACCCCAATTTTGTTCTTAGCTGCTTCAATTAGTCTTGCCTCTCTTATATGGTTCAAAATCCGCGGTCGGTCACTTTTACGCAAGTTAACATATGGTATCCCTTCTTCACATTCTCTGATTATGCGATAAATTGTCAATTTGCTTATGTTTTGACCTCGATAAACAATATCTCGTTTCGACATTCGCCCAACCATATTATAAACACCTCGACGAATATCAATTTTATAAGACATTTTGCAGAGCACAAAACCAAAATATTCTGCTTTGTTTATTAAATGTCAGTAACTGATGACATTTCAATTCCATGGCCTTCTTTGTTAAATGCATTTTGCTTCTCAATCAGACCAGGTGAAATTTTTCCCAAAACTTTAGGACCATACGTTATTCCAAAGGTTAATAGTAATATATAGTTATGAATTTTTAAAACAATCATTTATATATAACTATTCTTATTTTGTACTTAATGTATGTATTATATTGAAAACTGTTAAAAATTCTAAATGTAAATACTAGTTGTGGATATTTTTTTTGGCGATTTTGTTTTTAATGTATACTATGGTGGTTGTAAAGGGATTATTATATTATTTTATATTTAACAAGCCTCATATTATTCCATTTTTTAGTTTTATACATTGTTACTTTCAAATTTACTTACCGTGAAGGTTTATAAATATATTTTTAAATAAAGAATATTAATATTTTAAATGTGTAATTAATTTTATATTTGATAAGGAAAGGTTTTATGAAAGGAATAAACACTTATTTAAAAGGACGGAGACAACTTGAACTCAATAAAGATATACTTGCCTAAGTTGTCTGAGTATAGTATAACAAACACTCATTTATTTTAAATTAAAATATAAAAAATACGTTTTGACAAATAAAATAAAAAAGAATTACATTTAACATAATATAGGTATTCAATAATATATTCACATTCTCATGCACAACGTTGTTGAATAAAATGTCTCCTAAAATTTAAACCTTGTTCCACATCATTAACATTTCTATTTACTGGCACATCAGTATTTTCTAGAAAATCATCATCACTATCATTATTTTCCTGTAAATATATATTGCCAAGTACTGCTGTAGCACTTACTATTGCAGGATATGTATTTAATTTGATTTGTAGGCCTCATTGCAGACAGGGAAACCATATTTTCCAGGTTCTAAATAGCCTTTTGGCAACATTTCTTATATGTGCACTATTATATCTATTTTGTTGCTCATTACCTAAAAATACCTTGCTTTAATACTGGAGAAAGGAGATAGTGCCTGCGCTGCATGCATATTCACTATTCATAATAATTCTGGAATTTGTCCTCTTTCCATTCTAACTCCTAATCAACGTTGATCAAACATTAAGCTGTCATTACTTAATCCTGGATATTGAACAACAATATCCATAAATAATCTCAAAAAACAAAAAAAATGGAATGGTATTGGAAGCGAATTGGAAAAAAATATAAATATAAACAAACGAGTTAGATTAGGATCCCATGCTCAACGCAGGTCTCGACCCATTCCCAATATCCAAAAACATTTGATGATAAATAAAACTATTCAATACTGAACTATTTATTTCATAACCATACATAGGTAAAACTAAACAGTATACAATACTAGGAAACTTTAGAAACATTCCCTACCGAACAATTTTATTTAATTTTCTAATTTTTGACCCAGTTGAATCCAACACGGATAAGTTTTTTTGCTTCAAATTTTCAGCTTTCTTGAATTTTAAATTTCTATAATTTATTCTAATTATTGTTCTAAGTTTACAAAAGTTTTTAGTAAGCGCATATGGCAACACTTTTTCTTTTTTTAAAATCATTTTTGAAATGTTTCCAACAACTCCATTATTTTTCCTATAGGTATCAATACTACTACTATCGGTTTACAGCGTTCTCCGACGCCTTCCGACTCCTAACCGCCATTCTTCTCTATTCAGCCATAGGTCTGGAGGGATTTCTCTTTCCTCTAGTTCTTTTTCAATTCCCTCTCTCCAGCTCTTTCTCGGCCTTCCTCTTTTCCTTCTCCCTTGTGGTGTCCACGTCAAAATCTGTTTTGGAATCCTGTCATCTGGCATTCTCTGTACATGGTACTCTGTACAATATTTATTCCATAATTTTATTTATAAACAACTCATCTGTAGGCTTGATAAGACCTACATAAGAGAGTTGCTGCACCCATGATGGTAAAGTATAACTATGTTCACTAACTTTGTATGTGAAATTACCTAAATCAGGTAAACTATCTTGAAATTTTTTTGCTAAATACCCAGCGATGTATTATAAGGCATCTTCTGTAGTTTTCTTGCAAATCACTGACAACACAATATGAGGTGGCAGACTGATTAGAAGATGATTCTTGGGAAGAGAAAGAACTACTATTGTTAGATACATCAGGTTCTTCTATTTTGTCTTGAGGAATTTTAAGATTGGCTTTTTGGAATACTTTTGGACTAATATATTGATCCACACTCAGACAAAAGTGCAATTTGGTTTGTGGTTAACACTTTATTTAACAAAATTTCAGCAAAAATTTCAGATTTTTTTTATTTTTTCTGAACATTCATATTTTTTGCTTTAGAATATCTCAACTGCCTTGTTAAACTTTTTATTTTCATTTGATCCTTTTCCTTCAAATTGGAATGATCAGCTATTAATTTTTCATACTTGTTTAATAATTCGTTGTATTTTGCTTCAAAATCTACTTCAGGCTTTAAATCTATATTGTCACCAGCTTGTTCAAAAATTATTTCAGATTCAGTAATAGTATGTTCATGTTGATTATATGCAATATTCAAAATATTTGAATCAACCTTTGTAATTTCTGCTACAAGTTGCTTTGTGTTTCTAACATCTAATCTACCTTCAGGAGTAGAGACAGAAGGTGTGTCAAAGGCATGTTTATATAAACAAAGTGTTGGAACTGCTGTTTTATTTAAAAGGCGTTTAGTAGGTAAACCTAAAATAAGTTACATTAAAAAAAATTTATAGACATTTTATTGCTTTTTTATTTTACCTAATAATTCATTTTGAAGATCTCTTTCATAGTCATTGTTTGTAAAATGAACAGAGCATATTCTACTAGAATCAGGATTAAAATTATCAGCTCTTCTGCATCGGTAACCCATTCAGCCCTTATAGTTTTCGACACTTAATAATTTCCTTTTGGAAAACTGTAAAAAATAACAGGCATATTCTTGGTTTTCACACTCTTAAAATTATTGTCACAACCATATATGGCACATTTATTACCACCCATTTTGTTTATACAAGTAAATTGATAGAGAAACAATAATTAAATAGTCTTATAAGGCCGTTAAATCGCTAGTACAACAACAAAAATGGCAGCAGGCACAACTATTCTATACAGTATAGGTAAAAGTTTATGGTCGGTATGGACCTTATGTGAGATGGAGTGAGAAACACCTGTTTAAAAAGAGAGAGGTATATTAGGTCCGCCCTTTAAATCGCCGAACTTGCATAAGTGGAAATAATAAAAAAGGGGAAATTCAACGTTGCCAAACTTATTGGTTTTATTTGACCTGTTGTCTTTTTAGCATTTGAACAATGTTCTAAGATAATCAAATTTGGGCGAAATAGATTTAAATAGCAGCTTACTGATTTTTATTGGGAATATGCCACAATTTTACTTTACAATAAGTGTAATATAACATTTTGATTTCCACTTCGGAAATCGTTTTATATAAATAAAATTAATAATGATTCGTATTTTAAGTACGATTTCCGAATTAAAAATCTAAACATCAAAATAAGCTTATTTTAAAGTCACATTGTGCCTTATTTCCAATAAAAATAATAAAATGAATATAACTCCACAATAAATAAACCTTCATACGAAATTATTTGGCAACGTCTCATGTCGCGTAGTCAAAGCACCGAATCAGATGTAGAGGTGGCTCTTTGACGTTTTTATCGTTACGAGCGTAGGCGCAAAATTTCGGGCCAATGCTTTTTAAATGCATTTTTTTTGTTAATCCTAAGAAAACTAATAAATATTTTTGAAAAACTTAAACGCAGAATGAAAGAATACATTATTACCGAGGGCCGAAAGTCTCTGAAAACTTCTATAATGTTTATTTTAATAAGTTACAGGGGTGAAAAAAAAGAGAAAATTTAGTGCGATTTTGAATTTTAAGTATCTCATTCAAAAAAACTTTTTGTTTATTCTAAGGGACTTTGGGCCCTCGGCAATAATGTCAAGTTTCATTCTGCGTTTAAATTTTTCAAAAATATTTGTTAGTTTTCTCAGGATTCGAAAAAAATGAATACATTTAAAAAGCATTGACCCGAAATTTTGCGCCTACGCTCTTAACGTAACTAAACCGATTTTCGTAAACAATAACTATGGTTGTTTAACAGTAGTTTCAAGTAAGAGAGTACCTACATAAACAAACATAATGGATATTATCGTTTATGTGTATATTTATTGAAGTGAAAGAAACTAATGAAGGATATATTTATTATAACTTGAAAAATAAACTAAACAATACAAATAGTAAATCGTAAAATAACAGTAGTTTCAAGTAAGAGAGTACCTACATAAACAAACATAATGGATATTATCGTTTATGTGTATATTTATTGAAGTGAAAGAAACTAATGAAGGATATATTTATTATAACTTGAAAAATAAACTAAACAATACAAATAGTAAATCGTACTTACATTTACATTACACGTTATTATTAAATCGCAAATCGTCTAAATTGACATTTAAAAACGTAAGTTTTTCTACTTTACTTCTTGTTAACCGTGTTCTTTTTTTTATTTAAAATTAAACCAGATTTTGAACATGTGTTCACATTTACAATACTTTATGAATATAGTGGTTAAGTTAGGATATACATGGCAATGGTTTTCCACCATTGTAATGGACTCTCGATACAGGTTTACGTTGAGATGAGTCATGTCCAATTAATTGTTCAAAAATACACCATGGACTTAAGTCATCTTTATCGTTTTGCTTTTCTTGTACTGGTTGATTTTCAATAGTACAATCTTCTTTTTCTTTTTTTATAGAAGTAACCAGCTTCTTAACTCTTTCTTTTGTTTTTTTACCTGCATTTTTATCAGAAAATCCCTGCACTTTAAATCGTAAATCCATAAATGTACATAATGACAATGTGCCACTCTGTTCTATCCCTCTAAATCTTTTTGCTAAACCCGATATTAGTAATTGTACTACGTCGGATACTATGGATGTAAGGTTATCGTTTGCTAAAATTTTATTGCAAGATTCTTGCAGGCAGCGTACCATAACAATCACTGAACTACCCTTCAAGTATTTTTGGCCACTCATTGTACTTGTTATTTCTTTAAAAAGCCGTAAAATTTGGGAAAGTTAAGAACAAATAATCCAGTCTTCATTATTTAGATTTGGTCCAAGTCTATGTCTGTATGTGGAACGGATTGCCTCTTCTAACGCGGTCAGTCTTCTTAACATGTAATAGGTGAAGTTCTACCTAGTTTCCACGTCTTGGATTGGCCGTTTGGGAACTTTGTTATGTTGTAATTGATACTTTAAAAGCCTTTCCAAAGATAAGGTACTTTTTTTGAAATGTGTTTTTTTAGAAACTGAAATTTGAAATTAGTGAAATAATTTCACTAATTTCAAAAGCGATCTTTTCTGAATTATGGTTTCCAGAAAAATGGCAGCAGCCTAATAAAACCGTTTTAAATTCTAAATTTACGGTTAAATATTGTCCTGTTAATGCGATGTAACTCTCAGTTACTCCATATGTCCAGAGGTCAGTAGTAATACAGATATTTTCTACTTCTTTAACAACTTGTGATCTAATAATTTGCTTAGTTTTGATATAACATTCCTGAAGTAATGAAACTGACGTAATGAATAAGTTTTTCTTGTTGGTAGTTTATATCTAGGAATCCACCCTGCAAACTTTTTAAAAGCTCGTTCTTCAACTATGGAAAACGGATGAAACGAGTCTTTGCATAGGTTTAGTAAATCCATATCTATTTGTTTCTTTTGTTCTAAACTAATATTTTTGTTAATGGAAGTATCCATCACCTTTTGACGCTTGGGTGGCGGTGGCAGTATGTCAGTACTTGTAGTAGAAGTAGTAGAAACGGACAATAATGTGTCAGGAGAAGTTTCAATCATTGCAATATTCAGAAAGTGGATCATAAAAGCTGCATCTTCTACAAATGCGCATTTTTTGAAAATAAAATTATTCTTATACTAGGTCAATAATTTTGACTAAGAAAAAGAATTCTTAATTGAATATTTACAATAAATAAATCATTTGACGAACTATCAATAAAGATTTGAAATCGAAAATGCAGATCAATCGTAAATCGAAACTCATTCATTAATCAGAATACCTAGTTATAAAAAACAAAAGAAAGAGTTAAGAAGCTGGTTACTTTTATAAAAAAAGAAAAAGAAGATTGTACTTCTGAAAATCAACCAGTACAAGAAAAAGGAAATAATAAAGATGACTTAAGTCCATGGTGTATTTTGATGAATTATTTGGACATGACTTATCTAAACATACACCTGTATCGAGAGATATAAAAGAAGTCGACATGTATTTGTCTGATGATATATTACCCACAAAAAGTTTCGAACGGAGATTGGAACTGTCCATTACCGTGGTGGAAAAACCATCGCCAGGTATATCCTAACTTAACCACTATATTCATAAAATATTGTAGTATTGTAACAAAATCTGTTCCTTGTGAACACATGTTCAAAATCTGGTTTAATTTTAAATAAAAGAAGAACATGGTTAACAAGAAAAGTGTAATAATGTGTAATGTAAATGTAAGTACTATTTGTATTGTTTAATTTATTTTTCAAGTTATCCTTCGTTAGTTTCTTTCACTTCAATACTTGTACACATAAACGATAATAGCCAATATGTTTGTGTACTGGCTTATTTGAAACTACTGGTAAACAATCAACTAGTTACAGTTTACGAAAAATAGTTCCGATAAAAATGTCAACGACCCACCTCTCGTTTCTTAGCTATATTAGGATCGGGACCAGAAATGTAAAATATCTCTGATCGGAACTAATCGTCTCATTAATGGGCAATGGGTGTCAATGAGAAATAGGGAGGGGATACCAAGGGGACATATGATTGTTATCTTTGTCTATTCTCTGAAAATATGATTTTATATCTGTGTTAGATATCCTGTTAAATTTTACCATACCGACCATAAACTTTTACCTACACTGTATAAAACAATAAGAAATATCAACCACGCATCCCCACTCCTACGTCACACTCAACACAACGCATTTCTTACATTAGAGCATAGGACAAAATCAATCCTATCTGTCATGGTACAATGAATACACAAGGTATGATACAGAATGTTCCAAAATCGGTTCGCTTTCGCGCATGACGTAGTCAAGAACGCTTATTCCCGCAATATTTGAATGTAGTTGTATAGGAAAGACTTTTAATTTTAAGTTTTTTTTATATAATTTGCCTAATTTAATTATAGTAATTATACAGAGATGACAAAATTATGTTATTATAATATTTAATTATAAATAAAATCTTGAAGTTAATTTAAGTTTATTGATTTTTGTTACAGTTATTTTATTAACATAAATATCCTTAATAAAACAAATTTTAATTATCTTTTATTACACGTAGGTACAGGTTAATTAACTTATACTGGATATTTCAGATGTTTAAAAAGATACAAGGATTCCTGTTCCAGCACTCGAACGAGTAAGACGTGTGCCAAGTACAATTAAAATCCAGTTTGCCTTATCGGTAGTAATTAGTGTTTAATTTAGATTTAATAGTGTAATTTCGAAAAGTGATTTCTGGACAAGTTTTGTACGTATTGCTTTTGTTATATTATTAAATCATATAAATTATATTTAATTTATACAAAGTGCATACCAGAGACTGGTTTTACCAGTCTGCTGGTTCTTGCTGGCCATCCAATTCAATGGATTTTAATACAAATTTGGATAGCAAAATTAGTTAAAGAAGAGAAATAAAACGAGGTTACTGTCTGTATTTACATGAACAGTACAAATATAAAGAATACTCCTACAGTTTCTACCTTAACAATGGCCCTTCAAACTGCTACAAACAACATTCCAGCAACTACATCTCTTTCATACGTAACCGCTGCAAAATCTACACCGAAACCATCTTTCCCAAAAAAAGAACAGGCGATAGTTCTTCACGCAGAAGAAAACCTTAAACTTCTAGACTACGTTAAAGCCATTGGTGACATCATCGGACCAAAAAATATTTCCTTTGCATCCAGAATATCTAACAATAGGATCTGCATATATCTAGTGAACTCAAATCTCGTTGATCAACTTCTGAAATCTAATCCAACCGTTCAAATCGGACGCCTTATTTTAAGTATTCGTAAACTTGTCTCCCCAACAAAAAGAATATTAATTTCGAACATATCTCCTTACATTCCCCATGAACTGGCCGAAAATGCAGTGAAAAGTCTTGGTTTCCAAATAGCCTCCCCCGTGTCCTTTCTTAAAGCGGGCATTCCAGGTGATGAATACTCCCACATCCTTAGCTTCCGCCGTCAAGTATATATTTTTCCTCCCTCTGATAATTTTGAGCTTCACACCTCCTTGTTAATTCCTTTTGAAGGCAATGATAATAGAATTTTTCTGTCTACGGACAAAATGGAATGTTTCTTATGCAAACAATCAGGACATGTTGCTTCTAATTGTCCCATTGCCTTTATCGAGAACGCTTACGGCAGCTGTGACCCTGTGTCAGAAATCCACAACAGATATTAAATCACTCATTCTAACTTTGCAATCAATAAACCCTAATTTTAAAGATAGGTCTACAAAAATCAGAATTACACGCTTAATTAAAAAAATTAAAACTAAAATACATTCTGCAACAGATGATTCTGAAAGTATAAACAGTCTTGATAATTCCCAGGATGCTTGTGATAAAGAATACCTGTCTGATAGTTCACAAACCTCGCAAACATCCAAACACTCTACATATTAATTTCAACCTTCACACTGATACAATGGAATTGTGACGGATTTTATCCCCGTCGTCCACGCCTTGAACAGCTCATATCTGAGTCTTCTCCTGACTTTCTATGCCTACAAGAAACAAACTTCACTGATAAATATTCTGGACAACTTAAAAATTTTACAGGTTACCACTATATTCGAACTACCCAACTTCGTGCCAGTGGCGGAGCATCAATTTTTGTTTCCACTGATATTTTCCATAAAGAATTTCCGCTAAACACAAACTTCGAAGCTATAGCCGTTACAGCTTGGTGTCCCTACAAAATTACAATTTGTTGCATATACATCCCTCCAAACTACTGTTTAATAAGTTCCGATCTTGAAGATTTAACTTCTCAGCTTCCTACACCTTTTATCTTAGTAGGTGACTTTAATGCACATAATACTATGTGGGGATCCGAAAACACATTTGGAAGAGGTAAAACAATCGAAAATTTCCTAAATAACGTAAATATAAACTTACTAAATTCAGGAAGTAGTACATACTTTCACATCCAATCAGGTAGTTTCTCTTCCATAGATTTATCTTTCTGTAATCCCGGAATATTTCCTTTACTTCCATGGTAGACATTAAACAGTCTCTATGATAGTAATCATTTTCCTATTCTTACCTCTGACCAGTCAAAAATGCCCTCAAGAATTATAACAAAATGGAAACTTACTCAAGCAAACTGGGATCTTTTCAGAACCACTGTTAAGGGAAAAACCGATGAATTACTTTTTAACAATGATATAGATACAGATGTAAAACTATTAAATAACTGTTTAACTGAATCTGCTGAGGAATGTATTGGTAAATGCGCGATTGATCCTTCCAAGAAACCTATTCCGTGGTGGAATGAGTCGTGCAAAATAGCTGTCAAACAATGCAAAAAAGCATTAAATAAATTCCGGAAGACCCGTTCCACCACGGATTTAATAAATTTTAAAAAACTTAGGGCCAATTCTAGGCGTATTTTAAAAGAAAATAAGAAAGCCTCATGGAATCAATACGTTAGTTCAATCACAAAAGATACTTCTCCCGCGCAAATGTGGTCAAAGATAAGACGTATGAAAGGTCATAATACATCCAGCAAAATAGCCGCCATCTCCCTGCAGGATCATACAGTTACCGATGATCAACATATTGCAGATATCTTTGCCTCTCACTTTTCAGATAAGTCAAATATTTCGAATCTTCCCAATAACTCAGATACCAACATTTCCAGCCCCAAAATATTTTCTAACACCAGCTCTATGAATCTTCCTTTTAATCTCCTAGAATTAAACGAAGCCATATCTTCATTGAAAAACTCAGCAGCCGGTCCTGACGATATCCCATCAATATTCTTAAAAAATCTCCATCCAGACACACATCTCAAACTGCTAGGGTTGTATAATAAGATCTGGTCTCAAAACCAGTTCCCAACGTTATGGCGACAAGCAACTACAATTCCTATTAAAAAGAATGGCTCACCTCCAAATCTTCTAAAATCATATAGACCAATTTCTCTCACTTGTTCACTATGTAAACTGTTAGTAAAGATGGTCAATAAACGCTTACTATGGTATCTAGAAAGAAATAATATTCTTGACCCATTCCAAACAGGTTTCAGATCAAATCGAAGTACAATGGATAACCTGGTCACACTTCATACTGACATTGTTAATGCATTTTCGAATAGAAGCGAAGTCATAGCAGTAACTTTAGATATCCAAAGTGCCTTCGACACTGTACAAAGACCTCTAATTCTAAGAAAATTAACGGAATATAATTTAACTGGTAACATTTATTTATTTTTAAAAAAATTTTTAACAAGTCGATATTTTAGAGTATTAACAAATGGAAAAATATCAAAACCACACGCTTTGGACAACGGTTTGCCTCAGGGCTCAGTCTTAAGCACTACCTTATTTTTACTTAGCATGAATGACTTTTCCTCATATATAGAACCACCAGTCAGGTAGTACTCGATATATGCTGATGATATTATATTATACTGCCGAGGCAGAGTCACAGCTACCACCAGCACTTTGCTACAAAACACAATAAACAAAATAGACACCTGGTCTACGCGTGCTGGATTTGTGTTTTCAGCTCCTAAATCCAAAGTAATTCACTTTACCAAAAAGCATAGACCTAATCCACCTTCTATAACTCTAAACGGACTTCGTTTAGAAACAGTTAATTATTTGACACTTCTTGGTATCACCTTTGATAAAAAGCTTATCTGGAGACAGCATATTCAGAAACTTAAAGGAAACTGTACCCAAAGAATCAATTTACTCAAATCTCTTGCTAGCTTCCCCGTCTTGGGGAGCTGACGAAGAATCTCTTCTTAAAATATATTGAGCGTTAATTCGCTCTAAGCTAGACTATGGCAGTATTCTTTATATGACATCTAGTAGCTCCCTACTAAAGTCTCTAAACACGATTCAAAATACATCCCTACGACTATGCCTCGGTGTTTTCAAATCAAGCCCCGCTGAAAGTCTGTGCGTTGAATCTTCAGAGCCACCACTCCATCTAAGAAGGCAGCAGCTTCTACTTTCATACTTTGTAAGAATATCAGCAAACCCAAGTAACCCGGTAATAAATCTAATCAATCCCATAGAACCTCCCCCAGTAAACGCTTCCAATCAGTCTCTCACATTACCACAAATATTATCTCCTTTATTAGATTCCATCAACCTCTCCAATACTACTTCTATTTATACCCTCAAGACAGCTCCATGGATTCACAATTTTCCAATTTTCAATACTGATTTATGCAGATTCGACAAAACAGAAACCCCAAACTTAATCCTTAGAAAATCCTTCCAAAACATCCTTAACTTAACACAATTTGATGAAATTTTATACACCGATCCGTCCAAGAATGAAGACTGTTGTGGCTCCGCTGTGTCCACACTGACGACGACAATAAGCTCTGTGCGATTGCCTAAAAGTTGTAGTATCTATACCGCAGAATTATATGGAATACTCCAAGCATTAAAGACTTCAATCCGTCCTACTTCAAATGAAAGCATAAAAATCGCCATTTGCACTGATTCTCTTTCCTCGATTTATTCAATAAGATGCATTTTCTCGAAAAACCCACTAGTCCAGGAAATCCATACTATCTGTAACCAACTACTGTAATAACGTCCTTACCATCAAACACGTGATAATGGACTGCTGCCAGTATGACTCTTCCAGAAACAAGCAAAGGAAATCTAAAAGACATTCTCAGTGTTCCAAACCGTTTTGACAGTGTTCTTAGATTTTTAAAAGAAACAAGTTTATTTCAGCTAATATAAACAGTGCAGAGTGATAAGCTTTATTGTTCTAACCTTTCTATAAAAAAAAATGTTCATATTAAATTCTTGTACCTATACCTATATAAAATATGTATAATGTTGTAAATTACTGTACCCGTGTCAATGACCATAAGCTGTCGAGACACGTTAATTTTAAATAAAATTGATTTCCTCCGAAACAGTTCTTATTGCAAATTGTATAGCAGGCTGAGGCTAGTTTCTTACTTAACAAATCGATATGAAAGAACCATTTAAGGTTTCATGACTAATAATTAATAAAAATAAAGATTTAGACTTACGTCGTTGACCTAGAAGTAGTAAGAAGCTGCTCAACATACTTTTTGGACTAAGGGTAGCCGATTTTGATTTAGGCAAATAAAGATTAGGTACTGCCTCAGGTTTGAGGTTTAGACCCTTTTTAGAAACGTAATTTAAAAGTTGCTGTTGTAGATTTCTTTGGTAATCTTCAGTTTTAAAATGTTTAGAACAAATTCTTGCTGTATTACAATTAAAATTATCCTATCTTTTTTGTTTTTACACTAGCATTCTGTCTTGCCGGTGTAAAGTCGTCTGAAGTCGATATTTATTGTGTTTTGCGTTTGAACCAATTTGTGTATTACTTTCATATTATTATATTGTTTGATAAGTAAATTTTGCATATAATAATCGGTAGGTTATAGTAATGTGCAATTCTCGAATAACGGGATTTTATATTTAAATAAGGAATTCTGTTGTAAAGGGACAGTTAGTTTTTGAAGATCGCGCCGCGTTTTAAAATGTAACGCACGTATTATAATAAATGTAAAATATAATGATATAACAGTGGTGTTCAGAAGTGAATATTTTTAAATTGTAAAAATGACGACGATTTATGAGCTCACAGTTACGAATTTAAGAAGACATCTCGAGGACAGAGAATTAGCTTCTACCGGAAAAAAGGCTGAGTTAGTCCAACGACTAAAGAACGCTTTGCAGGAAGAAGGGTTGGGCCCAGAAACTTATATATTTGAAGACAAACATGCTACTGACTTCTCGTCGATTTCGAAATTAGAGAACAAAGTCTCCGACGACATCGCATCATTAGAGAACAAAGTTTCTGGCGATATTTCGAAACTTTCCGGCGACATCGCTTCATTAGAAAACAAAGTTTCTAACGAGATTTCTTCCCTGGAAAGTAAAGTTTCTGCTAACATCTCTAAAGTAACTTCTGAGATGTCTGCCCTCGACGATAGAATATCTTCGTTAAAAAACCAAGTTGCCGCCGATATGTCGGCCTTCAAAGAAATGATGAAAGAGGTGGAAAGGAAGATGGAAGAAACAGGGACAGCAGAGATGAAACAATCCAATTACAGTAGAGACAAAAGAAGACGAGACGAAATGTATGTTGGAAATATGGCCGAAATTCGAAGGAAGTGGAGGTTCTGTTCATGTTAAAGTCCCAACTTTCGACGGAAAATCATCATGGAATAACTACATGAAACAGCCGCAAGAGCGAATGGATGGTCTGAAAAAGAAAATGCTGTAAACCTGACTATCGCTCTTCGAGGAGATACCTTAGATGTGCTTCAGACCATAGCCGTAGAGGAGACGGATGATGTCGAACAACTTAAGAAGAGGTTAGGTTAGATATGCGATACGACCACGAACATTTGGAGCATGTATATCAGTCGTAGCTTAAAAATCGAAGACAGAAGAAAGATGAGGCTCTTCAAGAATATGAGGTAGATATTGCCAGATTGGTACGATATGCTTATCCAATAGGTCCCGAAGACATGATGGAACAATTGGCCGTTCAAACGTTTATTGATGGTCTTCGTGATCATGAAATGCAGAGAACACTGCTCCAGATTAGCTCGTCACAAGACGCTGGTTGATGTTTTATCTGCCGCCCTCGAATACGAGTCAGCTACGCAGGCCTCTGGCGAGTAGAGTAAAGTTAGGACTAAAAAAGAGGAAAGAGATGAAGATAAACTTGACCAGCTCGTTAATATGATGAAAAGTATGACATACAAGAAAACGAAGACCATAAGATGCTGGAATTGTGGCGAAATAGGACACGTACGAAGTTCATGTAAGCACCTTAGGTACGACGCAAATCAAGAAACTCACCTCCAGGAAAACTAGAACGGGTCGGCCTTAGGGGCGCAGCTTCGACCCGGAACTTTTCCAAAGACCCTCTCATACTAATAGCTTCTTTGAAATGTCGTGAAGATAGTGTATATGTAGATGGAGAAATAAATGGTAGAAGGCATACGTTGTGGTGGATACCGGAGCGACCAGAACCATTATACGCCCGACAGTTATAAACAGCCGTAAGAAACTGTTACCAACGAGGTTGCGACTTCGGACCGCTACAGGTGAAAATGCCAACATTCCTGGAGAAATCCAGGTACAATTGGGAATTCTTCTTCTTAAAGTGCCCTCTCCTCAATGGAGGTTGGCTACTACAATTTTAAAATCTTCTCTATCTTCAGCTGTTCTTATTAGCTGTTCAAAATTTAGCCCTGTCCATTGTCGGATGTTTCTGAGCCACGATAGTCTTTTCCTTCCTAGGCCTCTCTTTCCCTCGATTTTTCCTTTCACTATAAGTTGGGCATATTGGTACTTATTATTTCTCAGTATGTGGCCTAGGTATGATGTTTTTCTAACTTTTACTGTGTTAAAAAGTTCTCTTTCCTTGCCTATTCTATGCAGCACTTCTTCGTTTGAGGTATGCGATGTCCATGAAATTTTAAGCATTCTCCGGTAGATCCACATTTCAAAGGCCTCCAATTTATTTACGGTTGATTTTTTTAGAGTCCACGTTTCAACTGCATATAGAAGAGTCGACCAGACGTAGCATTTTGATAAACGTAGTCGAATTTCGAGTTTTATTCGAGAATCACAAAGCAGTTTTTTTATTTTTTCGAAAGATTTTCTGGCCTGTTCTATTCTCGATCTTATTTCTAGATCAGGATTTAGGCTGCTATCGATCCAACATCCCAGGTACTTAAATCTATTGACCTGTTCTAAAATGTGCCCATTTATTTTGCAAGGTTGAGGTACGTTTTGATTTTTTCGGATTGACATCACTTTGGTTTTTTTAATGTTTATTTTCATACCAAATTGCTCACAGGTCGAGTTGGTCTTGTCGATGAGTCGTTGTAGACCTACGTCGGAATCCGCAATTAACACTGTATCATCGGCGTATCTGATACTGTTGATATTTACGCCATTCACCTTGACTCCATCCTTGGAATCCTCCAATGCTTCTTTAAATAGAAACTCGGAGTAAAGATTAAACAGCAGAGGCGACAGAACACATCCTTGTCTAACTCCCCTCCTAATTTCTACTTCTGCGGATGTGGAACCTTCGATCCTAACTCTGGCGTTTTGGTTCCAGTACAAGTTTTTTAAGATATTGATGTCTTTTCCATCTAAACCGACTTCTTGCAAACGTTCTAATAGTAGGTCGTGTCTTACTCTATCAAATGCTTTTTCGAAGTCTATAAAGCATATAAATATATCTTTCTGTTGGTCGTAGCATTTTTGGGCGAGAACTAGTAAACTGAACAGGGCTTCTCTCGTTCCCATGCCGGCTCTGAATCCAAACTGATCGTCTCCGATGATTGTTTCGCACTTTCTATAGATACGATTATGTACGATTTTTAGTAGGACTTTTACTGCATGACTCATAAGGCTTATCAGACGGAACTCATTGCAGTGTTGTGGGTTTGGCTTTTTTGGTAGTGGGATGAATATTGACTCCAGCCAATCTTGGGGTATTTTACCTGTATCATAAATGCGATGGAATAAAAGGACAAATATTTCTATATTTTCTTCGCTGATTAATTTTAACGTTTCTGGGTATATTCCGTCTGGACCTGGGCTTTTATTTGTTTTAAGATGATTAATTGCATTTATGATTTCAGATTTCAGAATTGTTGGCCCTTCGTTGTTATTTTCCAATCTTGGTTCTTCTCGTATGTCGTGAAAAAGAATTTTAATATAGTTTTCCCATTCTTTCAGTTTGTCTTCCGTTGATTCTAGCAGTTTGCCATCCGTGTTCAGCATGGTGTGAAAAAGAAAATTGGGAATTAGAGCAGAATAGTTCGTCCATACTGTTATAGTTGCTGACATCGAAGAGGATGTTATATTAGGAATGGACGTAATGAATATGCATGGATTCCAATTGGATTTTAAGAATAAGATAATCAAAGTGCGCAACGAGGAGGTATTTTTTCATCCATATGATGACAACACTGTGCAAGCAGCCATTAAAGAAGATACAGTCGTGCCTGCGAGAAGCGAAACGATCATAGTAGCGCGGCTACAGGGAATTGTGGACGAAGGGACACCTGTTATGATGGAGCCTTGGAACCATGACGACGAGGTTGGCCGTGGAATCATAATTGCAAAGGAATTGGTGACTTCGGCTAAAGAAATTCCTGTGAGACTTGTCAATGTCAATGACTGCCCGGTGACCATCAAGAAAGAGACAAAAGTAGGAACTTGTGTACCTGTGACATCCATAATCCGTCAGGCGACAACATCTGATAATTCCAACGACAAATTCGACCAAATGGTTGCAGTTGCTGGACAGTCTCTAAATCAGATGGAGAAAAGGAAATTAAGGGAATTTCTTCGGCAGTATCGTGATATTTTCGTACCGAAAGGAGGAAAGACGGGAAGAACTACTTGTTAAGCATAAAATTGATACTGGTAATGCTAAGCCAATTCGTCAAACAGCTCGACGATTACCACAGGCAAAAAGAGAGGAAGCTAAAACAATTGTTCATGAAATGAAGAAAGACGGGGTGATAGAACCTTCTACGAGCCCATGGGTCTCTCCGGTGGTCCTGGTTAAAAAGAAAGACGGAACGACGAGGTTCTGTGTGGATTACCGTTTGCTGAACAACATTACCAAGAAAGATAGTTATCCTCTGCCTCGGATCGACGATACATTGGACACATTGGCTGGAAGTAAATTGTTTTCTACTTTGGATTTGAAGTCTGGATACTGGCAGGTAGAAATGGACCCAGTAGATAAAGAGAAGACAGCCTTCACCACAGGATCTGGATTGTGGCAATTCAACATTATGCCATTTTAACTCTGTAATGCTCCTGCGACATTTGAGAGGCTTATAGAAAATGTGTTGAGAGGGTGATCTTGGAAAACATGCCTGATTTACCTAGATGACATAATCGTCTTGGGGGAGACATTTGAAGATCATCTGAAGAATTTAGAAAACGTTTTTAATCGACTTAAAGCTGCCCAATTGATGTTAAACCCCAAGAAGTGCCAGCTATTTCAAGGTAAAGTCAATTATCTGGGTCATATAGTCAGTAAAGATGGAGTGGCCGTGGATAAGGGAAAAATTGATTCCATTAAGGAATGGCCAGTACCAACGGACAAACATCAAGTGAGAAGTTTTCTTGGACTATGTACTTACTACCGAAGATTTATTAAGAAGTTTGCAGATATCGCTAAGCCATTAACGCGACTCACAGAGGAAGCAAGAGATTACCGCTGGGATACAGACTGCCAAAATGCCTTTGAGACCTTGAATAATCATGTAATAACAGCACCAATTTTAGGGTATCCACTGCCAGAAGGAGAGTTCATCTTAGATACAGATGCAAGTAATGTGGGAATTGGAGGAGTGCTGTCTCAGATTCAAGGAGGACAGGAACGAGTCCTCGGATATTTTAGTAAAGTTCTTTCAAAACCTTAGCGGAATTATTGCGTCACGAGAAGAGAACTTCTAGCAGTAGTTAAATCAGTAGAGCACTTCTATCAATACCTCTATGGCAGAAAGTTTCTAATCCGAACCGACCATGCCGCCCTTAAGTGGTTGATGCAGTTTAAGAATCCAGAGGGTCAGATAGCCAGATGGATCGAACGACTCCAAGAATACGATTTTAAGATTGAGCACCGGGCCCGAATTAGCCACAGAAACGCTGATTCTCTTTCCAGAAGGCCATCCCAGCAGAGTGTTCCCACTTCAACAAAACGGAATCCAAGGAAGAAGCAGTGCTAAGAACAACGATGGTCAACGACGACTGGACGCCTACTAAGATCAAGGAAGAACAAGAAAGAGATCCAGTTATACAGAAAATTCGAAAATGGAAAGAGGAAAACCGTCGACCACCTTGGCAAGAAATATCAAACCTATGCTCAGTAGTTTAGACGTATTGGGCCCAGTGGGACTCATTTATCATGGAAGATAGCTTGCTCAAACGAGTCCTGGAAAATGATGACGGTTCAGAGAAGAGAAGACAGTTGGTGATCCCAAAGAGCAGAATCGCCGAAGTACTTCGTCAGTTACACGACAGTTCATCAGGAGGGCATTTTGGTGTAAAGAAAACCCTTCAGCGAATTTGGGAACGGTTTTATTGGATGAACAGTTCCGACGACGTAAAAGACTGGTGTAAGAAATCTCCGAAAAAGAAGAGCTCCTATGAGACAATATAATGTTGGAAGCCCGTTTGAAAGAATAGCTTTGGACATCGCTGGGCCATTTCCAGAAAGTGAAAATGGAGGCAAGTACATGTTGGTAGTAATTAACTACTTCACTAAGTTGGTCGAAGTTTACGCACTTCCAGACCAGAAGGCCGCCACCTTTACAGATAAGTTGATCCAAGAATATATAAGCCGATTTGGAGTGCCTTTGGAGATCCATAGTGACCAAGGCAGGAACTTCGAAAGCGATCTATTTCAAGGAATATGTGATAGACTAGGCATGAAGAAAACAAGAACTACCGCGTATCATCCGCAATCGGATGGTATGGTAGAACGAATGAATAGGACAGTTGGCAAGTATTTGACAAAGATGGTGTCCGATCATCAGCGAGACTGGGACCAATATTTTCCGTTCTTCACAATGGCCTACAGATCTGCTGTTAACGAATCAACAGGCCAGATACCAGCCAGAGTCCTATTCGGACGCGAAATGCGACTACCTTGTGATCTAGAGTTTGGGTGTCGACCTGGAGAAGATGTAGCAGGTGAAGATTATGTGATCGAATTACGAAGAAGAATGGACGATGATGAAGCAAGATTCCGAGGGGAAAGCCGATGATAGTACACCATAACCGACTGGCGTCTTTCGAAGTTGACCACGACGTAGATAAAGAAGTGGAAGTAAACCAAGTCCAAGATGTGTCTGACCTCACGTTTGAGGAATTCATGGGTGCCTATGGAGATACCGGTAAAGCAAGACATGGTGTTACCACTGAAGAAAAGCAAGATCTACTCGCGCCCCCGATGACTACTCGCTGGCCTTTACCATCCCGGTCAGTATCAAAGACGCACCAGGGTTGGCATCCGTCTTTCGAAGGAAGTTCGGTCGAGTTGCAGAACTTCAATGCCAAGTGCCAGCTCCTGGGAAAGCCTTAAAACTTCAAGAAGCATCACGTTACCTTTTCTACCTGGTAACAAAAGACACTGCCCGTGACCAATCTACCTACCGAGATGTATGGGAAGCCTTACTTCAATTGAGAGAGCACGTACTAGAGTCTGACGTACAAAAGTTAGCCATGCCAAAGTTAGAGTGCCGCCAATTAGATTGGAGGGTTATCCAAAGTATGGTGGAGGAGATCTTAAAAGTCCAGGTGTTAGTCTGTTGCAATCCGCATAGTTACTGGTGCGGAGAGAAAACCGTCCTTTGTCATTTTTATACAACTGGAAGTTGTAAAAGAGGGTCCGGTTGCCGATACCTGCATACCGTTCCAGTTTCAGTCCCGACAAGGTTCCAGGAGGAACCATCTTTTAAGAGAGGGGCAATGTTACGATAAATAATGACGTGTCATATGACATAAAACTGTAAACATATTTATTGCTAATATCTTTTCTGTTCTAGTTATTTCGGCGCTCAGTTGAAAGACATGTTTACTTGAATTATGATGAGTCACCCGCGACTTGAAATTTCCAGAAGCAGGCCAAATAAAACCAGTCTGAGCGACATTCTGAGGTCTTCGATGGGAAATTCTCGAATAACGCGATTTTATATTTAAAGAAGGAATTCTGTTGTAAAGGGTCAGTTAGTTTTTGAAGATCGCGCCACGTTTTAAAATGTAACGCACGTATTATAATAAATGTAGAATAATTATATAATTATTGGTGTAAAATAAATTAGTAATAAAAACTTTAATAAATTTGTGAGTGTTATAAATAGAACCTTTAATAATAAATAAAAACAATAAATTAGACTTATAATAATATTACAATACTTAACCCATTAGCGCCCACTGTACTCATTTAAGTACAGCTATTTCGACATACTAGTGCATTGTGTATCTACAATAAAATAGTTGCAATTCTTAGTAATTACAGGAAATTAAATATCCCTAAGATGACAACCTTAACAGATTTCAATGAATGATTCAGCTGGTTTGTTAGTTTTGATTTATTGTTTATAAATGCAAAACGAGCGTTTTTTATTTTCTCGATATTGACTTTGTAAGTTTACAGTTTCTCCCATTTACTTCTTTTTACCATTAAATGGTTAACGTTAGTTTATAATAAGTTCAGTAAATGGCTCAAGTGATTAATTTTTTAGAATTTTAATTATAACGTGATTTATTTGTTGTTAAAATTACGTGTAGGTACTCATATGAGTACAATGGGCGTATGTAAGTATTTTTGATATTTTATAATTTTGTTACAGATATAGCATTTGAAGGTGATTTTAAGAGTATTAGTGTTTGAAATTTCTATGGAAAGAAATACGAAGGTTTACCTTCAGCTTTAGAAGATATTCTCCACACCCAGATATGCTAACTGATGTGGAAGACATTGAGGTTGATAGCCTTATAGTCGGAAATTTGACACTATCTAAAGGCTTTGTAAAAGAAATTAAATTTCATTGCTCTTCAGATGAAGACTAAGACAGAAGATGTACATTTGGCACTGCGGTTAAAAAGATTACGAGAACAAAAGTATTTAGGTCCGCAATGGACAAAAAGTTTACAAATAATAGTATGATAACTGTAACGAAATAGCCCATCTCCGATGTGTGGTACGTATCACAATTCTCAGAAGAATAAATCTAGAATATTCAATCGTCGGTGTTCTCAATAGCGCCGTTCTTCGATGCGCTTTCGACGGGAAGAATAGAGATGGACTACTCCAGATTATTCTAGTACATAACAACTTGTATACATAAGCTGCGCTGATATTAGGTTAGTTGAGTTGATAAAATATTATCGTGCTGTAAATTTATTAATAAATATATTTATATAAATTTTTAAATGAAAATAACCATAAATAACTTTTTGTGCTAATAAAAATTGAAAAAAACAAAAACCTGCAATTTAACAAAAAACAAACAAAAATGGTGACACGTTGGTCTCAAGCGGTCTCCGAGTTTCAATTTTTGCTTTCGGGCCATATGAGACCAATGTGTCACCACACCATGCTGATGTAATATATTCACAGATTTCGACTCGCAAAGGTTTAAGTCACGGCGCGAACGTTGTTTACAATATCTGATCGGTTCAGTTGTTGTTGAACTTTTGATGAGTAAAGATGTCTATTTTTGAGAAACAACAGCAACGTTTAGAAAAGTTATTGCAAGAATGTTTTTCCGACGAAGAGGATGTGAACGATTTTGAACCCGACGGAACATCAGAAGTAGATATACCACACGGTTCTGAGCGCAACCCCTAAATCTCAACCCCTAAAATCGCAACCCCCGATCGTAACTGCCAAACGGCTTAACGTAGGATGACGTACGAGGGCTCGTTGGAACGGGGAGAAGATACCGAATACGGTGAGATAATAAACAAAGATGGTGGCATTGCCAAATGGGCGCTAGAACGCTGTTGGTCTGATTTTGACGTATGGGGTGTCAGATGAAAGCGTTGATGGCACAGAAGCCAATTGTTTGGGTTCTGTCAACGTTCAGTATGAACATTCTTCTTCTTTTCCATACAGTGCTTAAGAGAACGTGACATTCGACGCAGGACGTGATAGTTATGTGACAGTCGACGCAGAACGTGAAATGTCACGTGAAATGACGTGACATTTGACGCAGGACGTGACAGTTATGTGACATTCTTCTTCTTTTTCGTACAGTGCCTAAGAGAACGTGACAGTCGACGCCGAACGCGAAATCTCACGTGAAATGACGTGACATTCGACGCAGCACGTGACAGTTATATGTGAGTCAACGCAAGACGTCGCTTGACATACGTAGAGTAATGGAATTTAAATAAAACAACAACAACATAAACAATGTATTTTTTATTAAAAGAACTACCATTAAGAAGTAACACAGCAACCTTTATTCGTATATAGTTACAATTTTGTTTAACAAAGTTTTTAATTGTTTTAATAGACCGTCTTCAGGACAGGGTATCCCAAAAAGTTCCCAATTGAACGTTCCTGCTGCTACAACTTTACGTGTGTATCCGCTGTACTTATAATAGGTATTGTTTTGAAAAAAGTAAATAAACCCATCTGTATAGCGGAATGCTGATGTTATTTTATCTGGTATTCCGGGAAACAGAATTTATTGGACCACGGTTTAAGACATCTCCAGCTTCAATAAATTCAGTGTATGAATTATCATTGTACAATAAACATCTTTGTTTATTATCTCAACGTATTAGGTACGTTCTCCGTTTCAACGAGCCCTCGTACGTCACGATCGGCCAATAGAAACGAAAATATGACGTAATGTCCTTTCGGCATGCTCCGATGCGCACGACACGTACTGCGTTCAACCCCATTTTTCATCCCCTTTCCAACGAGCCCTCGTACGTCATCCTACCTTAAGCCGTTTGGCAGTTACGACCGGGGGTTGCGATTTTAGGGGTTGCGATTTAGGGGTTGCGCTCAGAACCGTGTAGTATATCTACTATCAAATGAATTTGAACCCGAATCAGAGAACGAGTCTGACTCTGATTCATCAGAATATCAGCCATGCCAGAAGAAGATAGTTTTAACAAAAATATATGGCTCAAAACGCATGTTTTGTAGAACAAATGCAGGTTTTTTCATCAAGTGACGAAGAAGAGGACCAACAAGTTACTAATGCTACATATATCTGGGAGCCAGTCAGTGGCAATTACCTGAAGAAATTTGATTTTGTGGCAAACGAAAATGGTACTGGATTTCAAGCGGAATTGTATGAAACTATGTACAATAAAACTCCATACGATTTTTACAAATTGTTTGTAAATAAGGATATCATAAACTTAATGGTAAAGAACCAGCATCAGAATTAAAATATTCCGTAAAAATTTCTCGTACACGAAATGCATTTGACAATGCCCTCCTTACAAATTTAAATTTTGTAGTGTTTGACTCTCACTAGTGAAATCGATTTGTTGTGTAACGTAATCATATGTATTGGTATCATATTTTTTAATAAAATTATGCAGTAAGCAAGTTGCTAAAATTAGGTAATCTAGGTGTTCTGGAAAAGCCTGAATCCGCCTATTGTAGAGCCTAAACTTTTGAACAAGAATACCAAACGTATTTTCTGATGTCCTCCTGGCACGACTCAAACGATAATTAAATTCACCTTTCCTGTAATTTAAATTAGACCCTGGATAAGGTATCATCAAGTTTTTAAAGGAAATGCTTCGTCAGCTACAACAATAATATATGGAACTTCAATATCTGTGTTTAGTATTCTAGAATTTGCTGGAACATACTCTCCCATCACCACTTTTGCCGTATGCTCCTACATCAGCAACAACAAAATTATTATGAGCATCTACAAAAGCCAACAAAACTACCGAGAATGTCTTTTTGTAATTATAGAACATTGATCCGGCGTTCGGAGGGGCCTGAATATTAATATTGTAACGAAATAGCCCATCTCCGATACGTCAAAATTCTTAGAAGGAAAGATCTAGAGAACACAAGAATTGGCATTTCAATGCCGCCCGTC
Source organism: Diabrotica undecimpunctata (assembly GCF_040954645.1). Classification (NCBI taxonomy): domain Eukaryota; kingdom Metazoa; phylum Arthropoda; class Insecta; order Coleoptera; family Chrysomelidae; genus Diabrotica; species Diabrotica undecimpunctata. Next base: position 83,828,969 of record NC_092810.1, on the reverse strand, counting down.
TTCGATGGTTCTTTCGATGAGACGAATTAGAGGTGGGACTACGCCAGAATGTTCTCGAACATAGGAACTGTACTATATATATGTAACGATGTTATGAGTTGAGTTTAGTTGATAAGAGAGTACCGAACTGTAAACTATAAATAAATATATTTATATAAATTCGAACCGCTCGTTTTATTTAATCTCGCTACAGTTGGTGTCCGGTGTGAGATTTTGAAAATAAATTCAGCAGTGACTTTTGAAAAAGACTTTTGGACTTTTGAAAAGTATTGTTCGTCGGGAACATCCGCGTAGTTCGGCAGTGATCTTTGTACGAAAGAACATTTAAAAAGTACGTGTGTGCCTGATCAAAGATGCTGCTAGTACTTTCAGTAAAATAGTTGCGTGAGCAACTAGAAGAACGCGATGAAGACTGTAGCGGGTCCAAGAAGATACTCCAAGAACGACTGAAGACTGTTCTTAACAAGAATGGAGATGACCCAGAGACATTCCACTTTCAGTCAGCAGAAGAAGCAGTTTTAATAAAAATAGAAGAAACTTCTAAAAAAACTGATGATAAATTCGAGACTGTTTCCAAAAGATTCGATGAAACGTCTCAAATGATAGAAGAAACTTAAAAAAAAAATGATGATAAATTTGAGAATGTTTCGCAAAAAATTGAAGAATCTTCTCGAAAGAATGATGCAATATTCGATGAAACGTCTCAAATTATTAAAGAAATAGCTAGACAAAAATGACGAGAAATTTGAAAATGTTGCTAGAAGATTCGACGAGACTTTTCAAATAATTAAAGAAGTATGTAATCAAAACAATGAGAAATTTGAAGAAGTCTCAAGAACATTCGATAAAGTAGAAGAGAAGATCAAACAGTTAGAGAGCATGATAACTAATACAAAAGTGCTACCACCAGTTAATACAATAGCCTTAGATCCGGTAGTGAAAGAAGAATTACCTAGAGACGAAACGACACATAATATGAGATTTAAATTGCCACCATTTGATGGAAAGTCTTCTTGGCTCATATACCTTAGTAGACAATTTGAAGCTATCGCGACAGCCAATCATTGGAGAGAACAAGAAAAAGCTGTTTCCTTGACTGCTGCTTTACGAGGTGATGCTGCGGATATCCTAAGATCGATTCTTAAGGGTCAAGAAAAATGTTACCAGACCTTGTTTACTCGACTAGACAAACGTTACGGAGATGCCCATCTACAACAAGTCTACAAGGCAAGTCTACAATACAGATGCAACAAGAACTATTGCACGGCCAGAAGTAGAATGAGACCATCTTAAATTATTGCCTGCAACAGTAAAGCTTAGAACAGCAACTGGTGAGATAATTAATACATATGGCGAGGCTAATATGTCAGTATCCATTGGCCAGACCACAGTGAAACATACAGTATTAATTGCAGAGATTTCCGATAAGTTCATATTGGGGATGGATTTACTAAGGAAAGTTGGGGCTGTATTGAATGTCAAAGATGGAGTTCTCGAGATCAGTGGTGAAGAGTTGCCGTTTCATGAAGACGAAGAAGATGTTATCAGCTTAATAACTACTTGTGACGTAACAATACCCGGTAATAGTGAGAAACTCTTGATGACCAGACCTGATGGTTACTGCCGAGAGGGAAGTTTAAGGATGGTCGAAGATGTGAATAATGCCGAGGTCCTAACGGCAAAAGCTTTGGTGAGAATTCGAGATGTCGTTCCTGTAAGAGTTATGAATTTAAAGGGAACTGCTATTAAGTTAAGTAAAAGAACTTTGATCGGACAGTGTGTTCCCGTGGCTTCGATTTGTTCCATGAATACTAATGAGAAACCGTCGAAATCTAAGTATCCAAAGGAGCTTGTTGAGACGATGATTAAAACGTGCCAAGATCTTGATGATGAACGAACTAAAAAAGTGAAGTCTATGCTGATAGCTGTTTTTGCCATGGATAAGAAGGATAATGGCAAAACAAGCATAGTAAAGAATAAAATTAATACCGGAGTCGCTCAGCCAATCAGACAACAACCTAGACAACTTCCATTTGCGAAAAGAGATGAAGCCGAAGACATCATCAAATATATGAACAAACAAAGGGTAATTGAACCATCAAACAGTCCATGGACATCACCAGTAGTGCTAGTAAAGAAGAAAGATGGTTCAACACGTTTTTGTATTGACTACCGACAGCTCAATGCGGTAACTAAAAAAGATAGTTATCCTTTGCCCAGAATAGACGATACTTTGGATACAGTTTCTGGTTCTCGTTGGTTCTCCACACTCGATTTGAAAAGTGGATATTGGCAAGTAGACATGGAGCCAGCTGATCGTGAAAAAACCGCATTTTCGATAGGATCAGGGCTTTGGCAGTTCACAGTTATGCCCTTTGGTTTATGTAATGCCCCGGCCACATTTGAAAGATTAATGGAGGCAGTTTTAAGAGGTCTAACATGGAAAACATGCCTGGTCTATTTGGATGATGTAATTGTAGTTGGAAGATCCTTCGATGAACACGCCAATAATCTGACGGGCAGCGAATTTGAAGTTAAGTCCAAAGAAATGTCACTTGTTTCGACGAGAAGTAAAGTACTTGGGACATATTGTAGCAAGTAATGGTGTAACAGCTGATCCTGAAAAACTTGTAGCAATTAAGGATTGGTCAGTACCAAGAGATAAACACGAAATTAGAAGTTTTCTTGGCCTATGTACATATTACCGACGTTTTGTCAAAGGATTTGCCAACATCTCCAAGCCATTAACAAAGTTGACAGAAAAAGGCAAAGAATATACATGGAGCGAAGAGTGTCAAAGAGCTTTCGAACACTTACAAATGACCAGCGCACCGATGCCGAGCAGCTACCCTAGACAGGCAGGAAAATTTGTGTTGGACACCGATGCAAGCAACAGTGCAATAGGAGCTGTTCTCTCCCAAATCCAAGATGGACAGGAGAAAGTCATCGCTTACTTTAGCAAAGTCTTATCGAAACCAGAAAAAAACTATTGCGTTACTAGGAGAGAATTGCTAGGCGTAGTAAAAAAGGTTTGCGAGCATTTCCATAAATACTTGTATGGCAGAAAGTTTCTTCTTCGCACGGATCACGCTGCTCTAAAATGGCTCCTACAATTCCGTAATTCAGAGGGCCAGATGGCAAGATGGTTAAAGAATTGTTAAAGAATTCTTTAGCCGATTTGGTGTTCCCTTGGAGATCCACTCCGACTAAGGGCGAAACTTCGAGTCAACCCTTTTCCAAAACGTTTGTAAATTGATTGGTGTCAATAAGACCAGAACGACACCCCTGCAACCGAACAATGGGTAGACACCTGTCCAAAGTTGTATCAGAACATCAAAGGGATTGGGACCAGCACATTCATTTATTCCTAATGGCCTACCGCCATGAATGAAACTACAGACTCCAACCTGCCTGATGTTAGGTCGTGAAGTTCGTTTGCCTTGCGACCTAGAGTTTTGCTGCAGACCTTCCGAAGAACATGTTGCAAGCGAAGATTATGTCGACCGCCTGAAGTTAAGAATGAACAACGTTCATGAACTTGCCCGACAACACATCCAGATAGCCAGTGACAGAATGAAAGATCAATATGATTCTCGATGCAAGAGTGAAAGCTATGAAGTAGGTGATCTTGTTTGGCTTTATAATCCACAACGTCGTCGAGGCTTGTCTCCCAAACTGCAAAGACAATGGGAAGGTCCGTATGAAATTAAAAAGAGAATAAATGACGTAATATACCGAATTAAGAAGTTGCCGAAAGGTAAACCAAAAGTAGTTCACATAAATCGTCTTTCACCATATGCTGGCTGAAATGAAACAGAAGAAGCACGAACCCTTCAACATGAGATCAAAGATGACCAGCGACCAAGCTTTAATGAATTTATGTCAAATTACGCAGGGAGAAAGAGTGCTAGATTCGGCGTGACCACAGAAGTTCAGCAGGATCTTTTTAGTGTTCCGCATAACGTCTCTCTAGCCCACTGTGTTGCCCAAGATCTTGAGATGACTAAAGGAATCTCATCCGTATTTTATAAGAAATTCGGTCGTTTGGACGAGTTAAAAAACCAGCAGCCTAAAGTTGGAAGAGTACTGAGATTAGAAGATGGTTCTCGATCTTTGCTGTATATGGTGACCAGGAAGTCGTATACAGACAGGGCAACCTACGAGGATATATGGCGTGCTCTAATTTAAAGAAAATCACCTGTAATTACGACATTAAGAATTTAGCCTTACCCAAGATAGGCCATGCACTAGATAATCTGAACTGGAAGATTGTCAGAAGCATGCTTAAAGTGATCTTCCGAGAAACCAGCGTACGAATTACTGTGTGTTGCATTAACCCGATGAGATCGTATTCTTCAAAGTCAGTAGACTGTTATTTCTTTCTAAGGGGTTCATGCAGAGCTGGAGAGCTCTGTAGATTCCGCCATCCTGGGCCTACATCTGGAGTTACTGATCGGGACGCTCAGATCTAAGAGGGGAGCAGTGTAACGAAATAGCCCATCTCCGATACGTCATAATTCTTAGAAGGAAAGATCTAGAGAACACAAGAATTGGCATTTCAATGCCGCCCGTCTTCGATGGTTCTTTTGATGAGACGAATTAGAGGTCGGACTACGCCAGAATGTTCTCGAACATAGGAACTGTACTATATATATATTATATATATATATATATATATATATATATATATATATATATATATATATATATATATATATATATATATATATGTAACAATTTTAGGAGTTGAGTTTAGTTGATCGTTTTATTTAATCTCGCTACAATATGTTTTCCATCCATTGCTCCTATGCAATTAGGAAAATTCCACATACGATAAAAATCGTTAGCGATGTTCTTCCACATTTCCTCTGTTGGTGTAGACATCAACTCGTCTATAAGATTGTCTGCAATTATCTTACAGGTGTCTCGTATACTGTACTATGTGCGATGCCATAGCTAAACGAAATCGTTTTAAGTGAATCACCAGTGGACAAATACCTGAAAGAAAGAAACCATAGTTATAAATATATGGATATTATGTTTCATAGAAAATATGAAATAAAATTTCATACAAAAAAAACACCTCATCTAAATGACCTAGACTATTTGAATGACCCAATAATGATGTTAATTATAGACAAACATTATATATACATGTAAAACATCTACGAGTATATACATTAATATTATTTATGTTTCAGGTCATTAATGTAAAAATAGATGGAGCAATATTAGAGACAACTATAGAAAATCATTGAGAAAACATAAAAGTGTGAGTGGCCAAAAGGCGAAAACAGTGAGGTCATACAAATATTCTAAGCATTTAAGTTTTTTGAAGGGTGTTTTTGAGGACAGAGATACCATATCGATCATTGCTGACGAAGTATCCAACCAAATTACTGAAGAAAACACCGCAACTACAACTGCAGTTAACAATCCAGTCAATGAGTCAACAGAAAGAAACTCTTCTTCAAGTACAAGCCAAGAACGTTCTATTCAAAATGTGTCAAATAACTTCGATACAGCTAGTTCCTCTAAGCAGACTCCTAGTGAAAAAGGAAAAAGTTACAAGTAGCGCCTCCAACCAAGACGGCTGCAGCTACTGTTACGGAGTATCCTGTTAATCAAAATGAATGCATGACTTCTCCTCCTCAGCCGCAGCATCAAGTTGACACTTTCTTAACAGGGATTGCCCCAGTTTTAAAAAAATTGACGCCACGTCACTGGCATTACGCTAAAGGCGAATTATTTGCTACTGTTCAAAAGTATGAACTAATGCACATGGACCAGCAACAATTTTTGGATCGTTCTCTTTTCTCAGGATCTACCCCAGAACAACCATCTCCTGCAGAAAGTTGCCACACATATGTTTCAGGACCACCCCGTACATTACAATCTTCTGCGGAACAAACCCAGGAAATGACAATGAACGAAACTTCAGTTCAACGATATTTGTCGGACTTTTATCCAAAGTTAACACGAATCGATGTTAACGAAATTACATACATTTATTGTGCTACCTTGTTATCTTGTATTATTGTGTTTATGTTTGTGTTACCTTCAGTTAATTCTTTTATATGATGTGTTCATTTTAGTTAATCTTTTGTGTGACTTTTAGCGTTGATTGAATTTAGGTTATTCAATCAACGCTTTTAGATAACAAATTGAATTTTATTATATTTTTTTGTATCATAGTGTTACCATATAAAATACAATGTTTTTCCTTAGTTTACTTAGCTTATTTATTACAACACTTACCTCAAACAAACAGCGAGCCGTTCTCTTGGTGTGATAGCTTTACTCCAGTGTGTGTTTTGTTTAGTTAGATAAACATCTAATTTACTCAATAGCAACATGAACGAATTCTCAGACATTCTGAAATATTCAAAAATCTTGACTCCACCATCCACCAACTCTTTATATAGAGTAGAAAATTCCCCTTCCTCTGCCCTCTTCTTCCAGACTTGAAGGACCCACATGCGCTTATTTGTTGCGTTTGCTTTATTTTCCTGTTGTTCTTCTTCGTCCAAGATCACAGCAATCATCAACAATTGGGTATCGGAAAATAGCGGCATTCTGAGAACCTTCACTGTATACGCCGTCCACGGTACTAAACTGTGTGAACAGGAAGTGAAACAGTCGAAATCACGGGTCATCGAAGCACTGATACGGCACTGTCTCGTTACACGGGTGTGTGAGAATCGACCTTTTAGGTGATGGAAACTAATCGCTATGCTGACCAGTGCATTGAGAAAAACGATTATCCTAATCCTCGCGTAAAATTCTGGAAACAAACAAACTCAGATGAAATAGAAAAACTATTCGGAAATATTCTTTGGATGGGTTTATGTCCATTTCCTGAAGTGAGGAACTATTGGTCCCGAGACAAAATATATAGTAATTATATCTGCAAAGTTATGCCTCGCAACAGGTTTCAACTTTTACTCAAGATGCTCCATTTCAGCAATAATGCAATTTTGTCAGACGACAGGTTGCAAAAACTGACGCCCCTATTAGAAAAACTGAGAATTACATTTCAGAGCCCGATTGTACCTTCAGAAAATATATGTATCGATGAAACGTTAGTTCCGTTTAGAGGACGGCTAAAGTTTTACAGTATATCAAAAACAAACACCATAAGTTTGGCATTAAGTTGTTCAAGTTATGCCTTGAAAAGAGTTATACCTATAACTTACGTATATATTGTGGTAAATCCCAAAACGAGTCAGTTCCATCCAAAATTGTCATGGATCTAATGGACAATCTCTTAGACAAAGGACGCACACTTTACACGGATAATTGGTATACCTCTTGCATGTTAGCAATTGAATTATTAAAGCGAAATACCCATCTTGTAGGAACATTACGTGTGTTATGTCCCTCCACACATATTCTTATTTTTTATTAATAATTTTGTTATTATTATATTTTTATATTTAATTCTTTAATTGACGTGTATGTATGTCTTATATCCTTACACTAATACGGCCCTGAAAGCAACGCCCCTACGAGACTTAAGGGAATCGAAGCTACCAGACTACACGCACATCAGTCTTGTATAGATCAGCGCGATAAACACTCCAGTTTTTTTGTGTAAACTTAACTACGCAACTATAAGAAGATTCTGCCTCCTGAGTTCTCTCAGTGCACTGTGGAAGAAGCAGAAGTGTTAGTTTTACATCACAGGTACCGTAATTTGATTGTATACACACAATATTGATATTAATTGATAAATTTTACATATAACTTATTTTCGTATAAAAATAATACCAGCACCTAAATAAATATTATGAACGAGTGTCTCTTATAGAATATACATGTGTATACCGCTGCGGACCTTTTAAATGATCTTAAAACGAACTTTGTGAAGCTTTGCCCAAATATTTAAAAATTTATATAATTTGATCGCGTTTTTAATTGAATAAATTACTTTAAACTAATTTAAAGCTTTAAACTTTATAACTTTAAAACAATTTATTTGACTAATAATTTCATAATTTATCTATCGGAGGTTACATTTGAAACGCGTCGCGATCTTCTTTTCTGACTGCCCGTTTTCTCCAAAAAGGTCCCGTTATATACCCAATACCGTTAGACTAGAAAAGTCGTTGGCCTTCTCGACTAGACAGAGGGGCGAATGGTCTCAAAACTGGTATTTTTACATCGGCTCGTCTCCAGAAAGTTCGATTGTTGTTTTTATAGCGGAGGAGGACCCATCGTGTGTCAGGTAGGTAGTACCTAGAAAATACGTAAATGAATGAGAATATTAGTAATAAATATGTTTACGGTTTTGGGTCAGAATTTATCGTAACATTGCCCCCCTCTTAAAAGATGGTTCCTCCTGGAACCTTGTCGGGACTGGAACTGGAACGGTATGCTGGTATCGGCAACTAGACCCTCTTTTACAACTTCCAGTTGTATAAAAATGACAAGGGACAGTTTTCTCTCCGCACCAGTAACTATGCGGATTGCAACAGACTAACACCTGGACTTCGGTGTCTTTAAAGATCTCCTCCACCATATTTCGGATAACCCTCCAATCTAATTGGCGGCACTCCAACTTTGGCATGGCTAACTTTTGCACGTCGGACTCTAGTACGTGCTCTCTCAATTGAAGTAAGGCTTCCCATACATCTCGGTAGGTAGGTTGGTCACGGGCAGTGTCTTTTGTTACCAGGTAGAAAAGGTAACGTGATGCATCTTGGAGTTTCAAGGTTTTACCGGGAGCTGGCACATGGCATTGAAGTTCTGCAACTCGACCAAACTTCCTTCGAAAGACGGATGCCAACCCTGGAGCGTCTTTGATACTGGCCGGGATGGTAAGGGCCAGCGAGTAGTCATCAGGGAGCGCGAGTAGATCTTGCTTTTCTTCAGTGGTAACACCATGTCTTGCTTTACCGGTACCTCCATAGGCACCTATGAATTCTTCAAACGTGAGGTCAGACACTTCTTGGACTTGGTTTACTTCCACTTCTTCATCTACGTCGTGGTCACCTTCGAAAGACGTCAGCCGGTTATGGTGTACTATCATCGGCTTTCCCCTCGGAATCTTGCTTATTCGGTAGGTGACATCGTTGATCTTCTCCATAACTAAGTATGGGCCTTCTCAAAACTGCTGCAATTTGGGAGAACAACCTCTTCGCTTCTTGGGATTATAGAGCCAGACTTTGTCGTTCTTCTTAAAGCAACCCTTTTCAGCTTGTGTATCGTACCGTTTCTTCATTCGGCCGCTAGCGATCTGAAGATGGGAACGGACCAACTCATGTACATCGTAAATTCTTCTTCGTAATTCGATCACATAATCTTCACCTGCTACATCTTCTCCAGGTCGACACCCAAACTCTAGATGTCTCACAGTCAGTCTCGCTGATGATCGGACACCATCTTTGTCAAATACTTGCCAACTGTCCTATTCATTCGTTCTACCATACCATCCGATTATGGATGATATGCTGTAGTTCTTGTTTTCTTCATGCCTAGTCTATCACATATTCCTTGGAATAAATCGCTTTCGAAGTTCCTGCCTTGGTCACTATGGATCTCCATAGGCACTCCAAATCGGCTGATATATTCTTGGATCAACTTATCTGCAACGGTGGCGGCCTTCTGGTCTGGAAGTGCGTAAATCTCGACCACTTAGTAAAGTAATCCATTACTACCAACATGTACTTGCCTCCATTTTCACTTCCTGGAAATGGCCCAGCAATGTCCAAAGCTATTCTTTCAAACGGGCTTCTATATTGTCTCATAGGGGCTCGCCTTTTTCGATAAGGCCCGTTACTCGTAGCACAAATAGTACATTTCTTACACCAGTCTTTTACGTCGTCGGAACTGTTCATTCAATAAAACCGTTTCCGAATTCTCTGAAGGGTTTTCTTTTCACCAAAATGCCCTCCTGATGGACTGTTGTGTAACTGACGAAGTACTTCGGCTATTCTGCTCTTTGGGATCACCAACTGTCTTCTCTTCTCTGAACCGTCATCATTTTCCAGGACTCGTTTGAGCAAGCCATCTTCCATGATAAATGAGTCCCACTGGCCCAATACGTTTTAACTACTGAGCATATGTTTGATATTTCTTGCCAAGGTGGTCGACGGTTTTCCTCTTTCCATTTTCGGATTTTCTGTATAACTGTATCTCTCTCTTGTTCTTCTCTTATCTTAGTAGACGTCCAGTCGTCGATGACCATCGTCGTTCTTAGCACTGCTGCTTCCTTGGATTTCGTTTTGTTGCAGTGGGAACACTCTGCTGGGCATGGCCTTCTGGAAAGAGAATCAGCGTTTCTGTGGCTAACTCCGGCCCGGTGCTCAATCTTGAAATCGTATTCTTGGAGTCGTTCGATCCATCTGGGTATCTGACCCTCTGGATTCTTAAACTGCATCAACCACTTAAAGACGCAATAATTCCGCTCAGGTTTCGAAAGAACTTTACTAAAATATCCAAGAACTCGTTCCTGTCCTCCTTGAATCTGAGACAGCACTCCTCCAATTCCCACATTACTTGCATCTGTATCTAAGATGAACTCTCCTTCTGGCAGTGGATACCCTAAAATTGGTGCTGTTATTAAATGCTTTTTTAAGGTCTCAAAGGCATTTTGGCAGTCTGTATCCCAGCGGTATTCTCTTGCTTCCTCTGTAAGTCGCGTTAATGGTTTAGCGATATCTGCAAACTTCTTAATAAACCTCCGGTAATAAGTACATAATCCAAGAAAACTTCTCACTTGATATTTGTCAGTTGGTTCTGGCCATTCCTTAATGGAATCGATTTTCTTCTTATCCACGGCTACTCCTTCTTTAGTAACTATATGACCCAGATAATTGACTTTACCTTGAAAGAGCTGGCACTTCTTGGGGTTTAACATAAATTGGGCAGCTTTAAGTCGAATAAAAACGTTTTCTAAATTCTTCAGACGGTCTTCAAATGTCTCCCCTCAGACGATTATGTCTTCTAGATAAACCAGGCATGTTTTCCAAGATAACACTCTCAACATATTTTCCATAAGCCTCTCAAATGTCGCAGGAGCATTACAGAGTCCAAATGGCATAACGTTGAATTGCCACAATCCAGATCCTGTGGTGAAGGCTGTCTTTTCTTTATCTACTGGGTCCATTTCTACCTGCCAGTATCCAGACTTTAAATCCAAAGTAGAAAACAATTTACTTCCAGCCAATGTGTCCAATGTGTCATCGATCCGAGGCAGAGGATAACTATCTTTCTTGGTAACGTTGTTCAGCAAACAATAATCCACACAGAACCTAGTCGTTCCGTCTTTCTTCTTAACCAGGACCACCGGAGAGACCCATGGGCTCGTAGAAGGTTTTATCACCCCGTCTTTCTTCATTTCCTGAACAATCGTTTCAGCTTCCTCTCTTTTCGCCTGTGGTAATCGTCGCGCTGTTTGACGAATTGGCTTAGCATTACCAGTATCAATTTTATGCTTAACAACGGTAGTTCTTCCCGTCTTTCCTCCTTTCGGTACGAAAATATCACGATACTGCCGAAGAAATTTCCTTAATTTCCTTTTCTCAATCTGATTCAGAGACTGTCCAGCAACTGCAACCATTTGGTCGAATTTGTCGTTGGAATTATCAGATGTTGTGGTCTGACGGATTATGGATGTCACGGGTACACAAGTTCCTACTTTTGTCTCTTTCTTGATGGTTACTGGGTAGTCATTGACATTGATAAGTCTCACAGGAATTTCTTTAGCCGCAGTCACCAATTCCTTTCCAATTATGATTCCTCGGCCAACCTCGTCGTCATGGTTCCAAGGCTGCATCATAACGGGTGTCCCTTCGTCCACAATTCCCTGTAGCCGCGCTACTATGATTGTTTCACTTCTCGCAGGCACGACTGTATCTTCTTTAACGGCTGCTTGCATAGTGTTGTCATCATGTGGATGAAGAAATACCTCCTCGTTACCAACTTTGATTACCTTATTCTTAAAATCCAATTGGAATCCATGCGTATTCATTACGTCTATTCCTAATATAACATCCTCTTCGATGTCAGCAACTATAACAGTATGGACGAACTTTTCTGCTCCAATTCCTAATTGTATCTGGATTTCTCCATGCATGTTGGCAGTTTCACTCGTAGCGGTGCGAAGTCGCAACCTCGTTGGTAACAGTTTCTTACGGCTGTTTATAAGTGGTATCCACCAACAACGTATGCTTTTTACCATTTATTTCTCGATCTACATATACACTATCTTCACGACATTTCAAAGAACCTATTAGTATGAGAGGGTCTTTCGAAAAGTTCTGGGTCGAAGCTGCCCCCCTAAGGCCGACCCGTTCTTGTTTTCCTGATGGTGAGTTTCTTGATTTGCGTCGTACCTAGGGTGCTTACAGAAACTTCGTACGTGTCTTGCTTCGCCACAATTCCAGCATCTTATGGATTTTCCAACATCTTCTTGATTTTATAGTCTTCGTTTTCTTGTATGTCATGCTTTTCATCATATTAACGAGCTGGTCAAGTTTATCTTCATCTCCTTCCTCTTTTACAGTCCTAACTTTACTGTATCCGCCAGAGGCCTGCGTAGCTGACTTGTATTCGAGGGCGGCGGATAAGACATCAACCAGCGTCTTGTGACGAGCTAATCGTAGTGTTCTCTGCATTTCATGATCACGAAGACCATCAATAAACGTTTGAACGGCCAACTTTTCCATCATGTCTTCGGGAGCTGTTGGATAAGCATATCGTACTAATCTGGCAATATCTACCTCATATTCTTGAAGAGCCTCATCTTTCTTTTGTCTTCGATTTTTAAGCTGTGACTGATATACATGCTCCAAATGTTCGTGACCATATCGCATATTTAACCATATCTTTTGTCTCTGCTGTAATTGGATTGTTTCCTCTCTCTGCTGTGCCTGTTTCCTCCAGCTTCTTTTCCATCTCTTTCATCTTTTCTTCGAAGGCCAACTTATCGGCAGCAACTTGGTTTTTTAACGAAGATATTCTATCGTCCAGGGCAGACATCTCAGAAGTGACTTTAGAGATTTCCGAAGAGATATTAGCAGAAACTTTGCTTTCTAGAGAAGAAATCTCGTTAGAAACTTTGTTTTCTAAAGAAGCGATGTCGCCGGAAACTTTCGAAATATCGGCAGAAACTTTGTTCTCTAATGATGCGATGTCACCAGAAACTTTGTTCTCTAATTTCGAAATCGAAGAGATGACAGCATCTTCAAATATATAAGTTTCTGGATTAAAACCCTTATCTTCCAAAGCTTTCATTAGTCGTTGGACTAACTCAGCCTTTTTTCCGGTAGAAGCTAATTCTCTATCCTCGAGATGTTTTCTTAAATTCGTCACTGTGAGCTCATAAATTTACTTCTGACACCACTGTTATGTCTTTATTAATTCTAATTTATTGTTCTTATTTTAATTTACTAAAACACGATAATTTATATCAATTTATTAAACCACTGTACAACAATTTATTTGACTAATAATTACATAATTTATCTATCGGACGTTACATTTGAAACGCGTCGCGATCTTCTTTTCTAACTGCCCGTTTTCTCCAAAAAGGTCCTGTTATATACCCAGTACCGTTAGACTAGAAAAGTCGATGGCCTGCTCGACTAGACAGAGCGGCGAATGGTCTCAAAACTGGTATTTTTACATCGGCTCGTCTCCAGAAAGTTCGATTGTTGTTTTTATAGCGGACGGGGACCCATCGTGTGTCAGGTAGGTATTACCTAGAAAATACGTGAATGAATGAGAATATTAGTAATAAATATGTTTACGGTTTTGGGTCAGAATTTATCGTAACAATATTATTTATTGAATAATTAATTCCCAACTTTGCAAAGGTACATACAGGTAACAAATAATCGTCTTGTAAATCATAACAATCAATTCGAAGACAAACTTTTATAAAATTTGATTACAATATAATGTATAACAAGATATTTTGAGGTCACAGTATTGCTGAATTCGTTTTTTATATTTTATATTTTTTTTTGTTTTTTTTTGTTACTTTTTTACTGAAAAATTGCCTTTTACCGTAGATTACAGTTTGATGATAAATATTCTGAACTGGAAAATGTTGATATGTGGCGAATAAAAACATTCATGAAATTAAAATGAAAGGATTTATGTCTATTAGGTTGCCAAAGACATTATTTCAAATGCTTATAAAGGAAATAAATTCACAACAAATAGAATAGAAAAACAATCTATTGCAGTACAAGAATTAAGCGAAATGCTTGCTTTAGATATTTGCCCATCAGAAATGTTTGTTCATCAGGAATATGGTTTTTTAGCTGCAACGCGTGATCGACTTATAGGTAATATTATTGTCCAAATTAAATGTCCAATTTCAACAAAGATTTATGGCCTAAAGATGCAATAGAGAAGAAAATACTAAAGTATATGGAAGTAAAAGATAATAGATATATTTTAAAGAGAAATCACGCATATTACTATCAAATTCACATAATAGAATTGTGTGTAATGCTTCTTTAGAAGCTGTTTCAGATAAAAATTATAACAAAAATCTTTTTTTTAGATTTAGATTTAGACAGTTTTACATCTTTATAGATCTTTCCGAATAAAATACCTTTTGTGGTCCATATTGCAAAGTAACAGTATTCTCTATTAGATATAAAAAAAACTGTCCTTGCACTTGATAGTAATAGGAATCAGTTCGTTTCAAATGCAATTGACCATCAATTAGTTGGCAAAATTAAATTTTTTTTGTTCAATAGCTTCTTCAGGCGTAAGTTCTCTTGCTTTATATGGAGATTTGATTTCGACTACGCCTGAGTCACCGATTAAACCATCAGGTCTAGCTGCAAGAAAGGGATATTCATCATGTATGAAAAGGCCTGATAGTTCAATATTTATATTTAAAATTGTTTCCAACATTTTTTTTTTGCTTTAGGTTCGTTCGCAATTCCGTATTTCGTAAATCTATTTCCACAAAACGTTGGATTCAATATTGCTTACACTGTTTTAGTCCTGGCTGTTTTGTCTCGCAATTTACATATTTTTTCGAAATTGCTGGACGTTAATCGTTGTTGACGTTCAATAAACCATGCAGCACTGTTATTTTGAGTCGTTGTATTATTAAAAATCTCTGTTTTTTCTGAGATATTTTTTTGTAATTTTTTTAAAAATTCCAGTTTTTTTGCTTCGTCTGAAGTCTTCATCTGACAACTAAACTAACTCTTCTGCATTTAGGCCATAGTCTTTATCAGGTTCATTATTACTTTGTTTTTTAATATATTATTTTTGTCTTTTTGTTTGTTGGACCCATTTTTAAATTTTTTTTGAGAAAATAAATTTTGGTAATAACCAGTTGGACTTTTGCTTATATTTTGCAATATATTATTTAAATAATTTCCCCGTAAATTATATGAGACTGCTGCCGCCAAACACCTTAACCGATAGCCACCTCTCTTGGTGTGATTTACACGTTTATCTCCAACAAATTTTGCTATAACAGAATTGAAGGTTTCGGCGTTATTATTGGTGGCGCTTTTTATCAAACTTGTTGCATGATATTTGAGCCTATTGCTGAATGATATAATATCGGACAACAAACTACACACTTGCATTTCAGGAATGTAATTAATTTCCTGGTCCAAATTTTGTTTTTTACGAAAATAAGCGGCACAATTTTTGTGATCGCCGAACACGCGATATGCAGTGTTTTCAATATTTTTTTGTAAACCAAGTATTTTTAGATTGTCACTAGAATTGTTTTCCAGGTGATATTTGACAGCACAGTCAATTGCCGTTCGTAGGCGTTGTATATTACTTTTTAGTACAGATCTTAATAGTAAAGGAATAGCTTTTCCCGCAGAACTGTGTTTTTTTGAAGACTGTTCTCTTAATCGATTGACAAAATTGCGTAACAAATGGTTTTTGCACTCGATTTTTTTAATATAAAAGTTATTGCCGTACGGCTTGGCTTCACATATTTTTTTGTATGTGCTGCTGTCGCCATCAGCAATAAAATATTTATATTTTAAGTTGGGCATTTGTATGCTCTGTTTAAAACCTTCTACAACAATTGCACTTTCCATCTCAGTCGAAGTTCCCTTATAATTTTTGTAACATACGTGTGGAGTAATAGGATTTTTTGACGCACACACACAATAATACTTGTTTTTTACGCCTAAGTACAATAGCTTACCAGTTGTTTTTCCGATAATACAAGCCACACCCGAATTGACCGAAAATACAGATTTATTTGATCTTCTTGCCCATGCATCATCAGCTATTACACTAATAACAGCTTTGTTGTCTTCTGGATCAACTTTACCTCACTCTCGTGCCAGACTTTCTTCCTCTTTTCCAGCAGCTAACATCAACCCTATAACTGTATTATAGAAACTGTCCATGAGCTTCTTTTCTGTTTTTTGTAGATGCTCTCTGACATCACTGGCATATTAAGGGTCGAACACCATTATCCATTATTTTAAATTGGAATATCCTAACCCAACCGATATCATTTCATTTACAGCAGCAGTATTCCACAGTCGATTTGCAGATTTTACATGGAAATAAAAAGTCCACAGTGTGGAAAACTTAGCAGAGTTTGGAAAAATGACAGACGTCTATAATTCTTCTTTCACAAATTTTAGAAGATGACCTAAAAATAAAATGTTTAAGCTCCAACTCTGCCAAAAATATATTTTACTTACAAAGTTTCCATTTGCACTGATTTTTCAAGAATTTGAAACTCTTTAGAAACACCTTCTGTTCGAATTCCAGAATCCATTTGGCCATGCCTACAAAAAAGCAATTTTGTTATTAAGAGAGTCAATGGTTTTTTGCTTACGGAAAAATTCAAACAAGATAGAACTTTTTGTAATTTCATTAAGAAATGTTTAATAAATAAGATATCAAAAAGTTCTTCTCCAAAAGTGGGTGCCTCATTTTTATTAAACAAATTAACTGCGAAATTAGTTGTTTTTTGAAATACCTACGAAAATATAAATTTTAGAAAAAAACTGACTTGACCGTTGAAAAATAATTTTACACAAAATACCTTTTACAGTGATGAGCGTCTAATAACTGGCCGAATAACGCAAAAGAAGGAAAACATAAGACTCTGTAAAATGAAACGAGATGAAACTAGTAGAGGTGGGAAATTTAGCGATAGAATAATACATCATTTTTTTTATCTTTTTTTTTAATACATATTGATAGTATAAGTCTTTGCTTTCATTTGTCACCCACAGCATTATCTATCTTTATTATTTTCTGTCTTATGTTATTGCAAAAAAAAGTCTCTGGGATAAACAAATACAATAACTTTTAAACTAATTAATATATCGGTACCAAATTTTGAGGGTTTGTTAAGTATCCCAATACCCAACTTTGGGTGGAACTCTAAAGTTTAAAGTTTAAGTTTACTAAAAGTTTTTAACAAATATCAATTGTCACTTATTTTGCAGTTTGCGAAGCCACAAATGGACTTTTCAACTTTTAAAAATCGGCATTTTAAAGCTTGTCAATATTAAATAAAATTTTGTAATTTTATGTCAAGTATTTAGCTTTCTAATGGAGTGCAAAAACTCGAAAAAATCGCGTTTTTTGCATTAAATTGTTAATCATTAAACAACGGCTCCGAACTTTAGGCAGGAAACAGGTAGGTTTTCTTCTTATAGTCTACAATAACTACAAAAGTTGTCAACTACCTGGATTATTGAGTGTCACGAGAAAATCCTTATTACCCTGAACTAATATGACTGGACAAGCAAGTGACGAAACAAACTTCATATATTATGTAAACTTTACTAACAAAAACGTTCAAAATAAATATTCCAATAAATATCAATAATCAAATTCCATATTCAAATACTGCAAAATATTTGGGTATTGTCCAATAAATATAAATAATCAAATTCCATATTCAAATGGGGCAAAATATTTGGGTATTACTCTGAGCTCATGTAAAGAAGAAAAGAAAATAATAATTCTGATTGAAATACAATAAAATGTACTGGATGATTGACCGAAATTCTACGCTGTTTCTACATAATAAATTATTATTATATAAACAAATATAATAAACAAATTATAAAAAGAGTATAAACATTTAGAAGGAAAATGTCACAAATCAACAGAAAATATTTATATTCATATAAAAATTTAAATAAATTATAGGTACTTACTGCTTATTTATATAAAATTTCCTCGATCGTCGTCGACTTTTTCGTCCGGAACATAAACGTCTTCGTGAACCCATTTTAAAAATAATAAACACACTGGGGGTGTCAAGAGTCGGAATAAGCCCTAATGTTATTCAACATTATTTATAACCTTTCCCCGAGAGGGTGTATACTTCTTACCTACCTGTCGGCGAGAATCCAGAAGTTATCGACAAGGACAGCCTGTGCTGAATTAGCTGAAATAGCAGAACTTTGAGATTTTTTAAAAAGTTTATACTAAATAGCTGCTTTGTGTTACACTTTATGTTAAAAATAAAAACAGATTCGGAAAGTGGGTCAAATTCTGTAGTGCCCTATTAAAAAAAAATTCTTTTACGTTTATTTTAACCAACAATATTTGAAAAAAAAAATTGTTTAAACAATTTATTAATTTACAACCAAATAGTGCACTAGAACTTTTTAAGACCTTTCATATAAAAAAAAGAATCATCTTAATATCTGCCATAGTTTTTGCGTTATTTGATATAAACTTTTACATTGGAATTTAGCTATGCCCAGAATCGCGAGGAACGGCCTTAAATTTTTTGTTTGCTCGATTATACATACTCAAATATAATAAATATTTATTCTTACTGATACTTATTGAGTTTCATAACTTTAAAAGTATTACACATACGAGTACATACTGAACTTATTGAGATCATTGTTTAAAGGTTCTTTGTGTTATAAAAATATCTCTTTTTATAAATAATAATGTCTTCCAGAAATTCAAATAGAATTGTTCGTTTGCGTGCATTGATAAACGTTGACATTTGTAAAATTAAACAAATGGAAAAGCTGGCAGATAAAATGTTAGTTGATGCTTCATTAATTCCAGGGTTTCTCTTTGCTGCAAAAGATTACGAGTACGATTAAGAATACTAGTTTTAATGATCAACATACTGAATTAATAAATTTAATTGCTGTCGAGGAAGACGTTGAATTTGACGTTTGATTTTGCTAATAGTATTAATAAAACAGCTTCCCTTTACTTTAAACATTCATTCATCAACATTCATCATTGAACATTACTGATAGTGGAACTCAAAATCTGTCACCTGATCCACATATTAGATCAAAAACTAATGTAAATCTTCCGAAACTAAATTGAAGTATATTTGCGGGCGAGATTACCTATTTTCCCACATTTATAGATTTATATAATGCTCTTGTGCATAATAATTCCGATCTTTCTAATATAGAAAAGTTTAGTTAACTTCTGCCAATCACCTAAGGGAGTACTATACAATTTAGTTAAAAGCATTAAGCTTCAAGACTCGAATTATATAATTGCTTACAGCATCTTAATTTATCGCTGTGAAGGTAAACGAGACTTATCTAGAGCATTATGGAAAAATATACAAAATGCCAGTGTGGTTAAAACTGATGACAAATTGGATGTAGAAACAGTTAGAGCTTTTGAATTGTACTTTGCTTCAAAAAATGTACCTTTCTATGAGGAAGTTTATAAGTTCGCACTGCAGTTGCACTTCATTGGAGTCGTATAACGTGAAAAATTCCGCAGATAACGTGAAAAATTTTAAAATTTTTGATAACATCGGTCTAACAAACCGACTTTTTCTAAAATTAAAAAAAAAAAAATAGAAATTTAGCTGTAGGTGATAAATATTTGTAATAATATAATTGTGTATTGTTGTGAATTTATTAAAAGGTTCAATATTTATAACACTTACGGATTTAATTTATTTCTTTATTTATATTAACTTATCTGACAATAATTTATATATATCCGTACGTAACAAATTCGCGAGCGTGGGTCTTGAGAATTAACTAACTGTTTTCAAAATAAAAGTTCCCTCATATTTATACGAAAACAGCTGCTCTAGAATCCCATGGATTTCGACCTCAGTTGACCTGGTTTCGCCTCGAATGGACAGGCCTAATTCCGGAAGATTCGAATGGAACCAGTTTTTTTTATTACTTGGAGTTTATGCCAGCTATTCGAAAGGTCTCGTATAATCTAAAACAGAACAGCATTAGTCATAATATAATACGGTTATTTTAGGCCAGGATAATTATCGTAACATTGCCCCCCTCTTAAAAGATGGTTCCTCCTGGAACCTTGTCGGGACTGGAACCGGAACTGTATGCTGGTATCGGCAACTGGACCCTCTTTTACAACTTCCAGTTGTATAAAAATGACAAGGGACGGTTTTCTCTCCGCACCAGTAACTATGCGGATTGCAACAGACTAACACCTGGACTTCGGTGTCTTTAAAGATCTCCTCCACCATATTTCGGATGACCCTCCAATCTAATTGGCGGCACTCCAACTTTGGCATGGCTAACTTTTGCACGTCGGACTCTAGTACGTGCTCTCTCAATTGAAGTAAAGCTTCCCACACATCTCGGTAGGTAGGTTGGTCACGGGCAGTGTCTTTTGTTACCAGGTAGAAAAGGTAACGTGATGCATCTTGGAGTTTCAAGGTTTTACCGGGAGCTGGCACCTGGCATTGAAGTTCTGCAACTCGACCAAACTTCCTTCGAAAGACGGATGCCAACCCTGGTGCGTCTTTGATACTGGCCGGGATGGTAAGGGCCAGCGAGTAGTCATCGGGGAGCGCGAGTAGATCTTGCTTTTCTTCAGTGGTAACACCATGTCTTGCTTTACCGGTACCTCCATAGGCACCCATGAATTCCTCAAACGTGAGGTCAGACACGTCTTGGACTTGGTTTACTTCCACTTCTTCATCTACGTCGTGGTCACCTTCGAAAGACGCCAGCCGGTTATGGTGTACTATCATCGGCTTTCCCCTCGGAATCTTGCTTATTCGGTAGATGACATCGTTGATCTTCTCCATGATGAGGTATGGACCTTCCCAAAACTGCTGCAATTTGGGAGAACAACCTTTTCGCTTCTTGGGATTATACAGCCAGACTTTGTCGTTCTTCTTAAAGCAACCCTTTTCGGCTTGTGTATCGTACCGTTTCTTCATTCGGTCGCTAGCGATCTGAAGGTGGGAACGGACCAAATCATGTATATCGTCCATTTTTCTTCGTAATTCGATCACATAATCCTCACCTGCTACATCTTCTCCAGGTCGACACCCAAATTCTAGATCACAAGGTAGTCGCATTTCGCGTCCGAATAGGACTCTGGCTGGTGTCTGACCTGTTGATTCGTTAACAGCAGATCTGTAGGCCATTGTGAAGAACGGAAGGTATTGGTCCCAATCTCGCTGATGATCGGACACCATCTTCGTCAAATACTTGCCGACTGTCCTATTCATCCGCTCTACCATACCATCAGATTGCGGATGATATGCTGTAGTTCTTGTTTTCTTCATGCCTAGTCTATCACATATTCCTTGGAATAGATCGCTTTCGAAGTTCCTGCCTTGGTCACTATGTATCTCCAAAGGCACTCCAAATCGGCTGATATATTCTTGGATCAACTTATCTGCAACGGTGGCGGCCTTCTGGTCGGGAAGTGCGTAAATCTCGACCCACTTAGTAAAGTAATCCATTACTACCAACATGTACTTGCCTCCATTTTCACTTTCTGGAAATGGTCCAGCGATGTCCAAAGCTATTCTTTCAAACGGGCTTCCAACATTATATTGTCTCATAGGAGCTCTCCTTTTCCGGTGAGGCCCGTTACTCGTAGCACAAATAGTACATTTCTTACACCAGTCTTTTACGTCGTCGGAACTGTTCATCCAATAAAACCGTTCCCGAATTCGCTGAAGGGTTTTCCTTACACCAAAATGCCCTCCCGATGGACTGCCGTGTAACTGACGAAGTACTTCGGCTATTCTGCTCTTTGGGATCACCAACTGTCTTCTCTTCTCTGAACCGTCATCATTTTCCAGGACTCGTTTAAGCAAGCCATCTTCCATGATAAATGAGTCCCACTGGGCCCAATACATCTTAACTACTGAGCATAGGTTTGATATTTCTTGCCAAGGTGGTCGACGGTTTTCCTCTTTCCATTTTCGAATTTTCTGTATAACTGGATCTCTTTCTTGTTCTTCTCTGATCTTAATAGGCGTCCAGTCGTCGTTGACCATCGTTGTTCTTAGCACTGCTGCTTCCTTGGATTCCGTTTTGTTGCAGTGGGAACACTCTACTGGGCATGGCCTTCTGGAAAGAGAATCAGCGTTTCTATGGCTAACTCCGGCCCGGTGCTCAATCTTAAAATCGTATTCTTGGAGTCGTTTGATCCACCTGGCTATCTGACCCTCTGGATTCTTAAACTGCATCAACCACTTAAGGGCGGCATGGTCGGTTCGGATTAGAAACTTTCTGCCATAGAGGTATTGATAGAAGTGCTCTACTGATTTAACTACTGCTAGAAGTTCTCTCCTCGTGACGCAATAATTCCGCTCAGGTTTTGAAAGAACTTTACTAAAATATCCGAGGACTCGTTCCTGTCCTCCTTGAATCTGAGACAGCACTCCTCCAATTCCCACATTACTTGCATCTGTATCTAAGATGAACTCTCCTTCTGGCAGTGGATACCCTAAAATTGGTGCTGTTATTAAATGCTTTTTCAAGGTCTCAAAGGCATTTTGGCAGTCTGTATCCCAGCGGTAATCTCTTGCTTCCTCCGTAAGTCGCGTTAATGGCTTAGCGATATCTGCAAACTTCTTAATAAACCTCCGGTAGTAAGTACATAGTCCAAGAAAACTTCTCACTTGATGTTTGTCAGTTGGTTTTGGCCATTCCTTAATGGAATCGATTTTTCCTTTATCCACGGCCACTCCTTCTTTACTGACTATATGACCCAGATAATTGACTTTACCTTGAAATAGCTGGCACTTCTTGGGGTTTAGCATCAATTGGGCAGCTTTAAGTCGATTAAAAACGTTTTCTAAATTCCTCAAATGATCTTCGAATGTCTCCCCCAAGACGATTATGTCATCCAAATAAACCAGGCATGTTTTCCAAGATAACCCTCTCAACACATTTTCCATAAGCCTCTCAAATGTCACAGGAGCATTACAAAGTCCAAATGGCATAACGTTGAATTGCCACAATCCAGATCCTGTGGTGAAGGCTGTCTTTTCTTTATCGACTGGGTCCATTTCTACCTGCCAGTATCCAGACTTCAAATCTAAAGTAGAAAACAATTTACTTCCAGCCAATGTGTCCAATGTGTCATCGATCCGAGGCAGAGGATAACTATCTTTCTTGGTAACGTTGTTCAGCAAACGGTAATCCACACAGAACCTCGTTGTTCCGTCTTTCTTCTTAACCAGGACCACCGGAGAGACCCATGGGCTCGTAGAAGGTTCTATCACCCCGTCTTTCTTCATTTCCTGAACAATCGTTTCAGCTTCCTCTCTCTTCGCCTGTGGTAATCGTCGAGCTGTTTGACGAATTGGCTTAGCATTACCAGTATCAATTTTATGCTTAACAACGGTAGTTCTTCCCGTCTTTCCTCCTTTCGGTACGAAAATATCACGATACTGCCGCAGAAATTCCTTTAATTTCCTTTTCTCCATCTGATTTAGAGACTGTCCTGCAACTGCAACCATTTGGTCGAATTTGTCGTTGGAATTATCAGATGTTGTCGCCTGACGGATTATGGATGTCACAGGTACACAAGTTCCTACTTTTGTCTCTTTCTTTATGGTCACTGGGTAGTCGTTGACATTGATAAGTCTCACAGGAATTTCTTTAGCCGAAGTCACCAATTCCTTTCCAATTATGATTCCACGGCCAACCTCATCGTCGTGGTTCCAAGGCTCCATCATAACAGGTCTCCCTTCGTCTACAATTCCCTGTAGTCGCGCTACTATGATCGTTTCGCTTCTCGCAGGCACGACTGTATCTTCTGTAATGGCTGCTTGCACAGTGTTGTCATTATGTGGATGGAGAAATACCTCCTCGTTGCCAACTTTGATTACCTTATTCTTAAAATCCAATTGGAATCCATGCATATTCATTACGTCCATTCCTAATATAACATCCTCTTCGATGTCAGCAACTATAACAGTATGGACAAACTTTTCTGCCCCAATTCCCAATTGTACCTGGATTTCTCCATGAATGTTGGCATTTTCACCTGTAGCGGTCCGAAGTCGTAACCTCGTTGGTAACAGTTTCTTTCGGCTGTTTATAACTGTCGGGCGTATAATGGTTCTGGTCGCTCCGGTATCCACCAACAACGTATGCTTTTTACCATTTATGTCTCCATCTACATATACACTATCTTCACGACATTTCAAAGAAGCTATTAGTATGAGAGGGTCTTTGGAAAAGTTTTGGGTCGAAGCTGCCCCCCTAAGGCTGACCCGTTCTAGTTTTCCTGATGGTGAGTTTCTTGATTTGCGTCGTACCTAGGGTGCTTACAGGAGCTTCGTACGTGTCCTATTTCGCCACAATTCCAGCATCTGATGGTCTTCGTTTTCTTGTACGTCATGCTTTTCATCATATTAACGAGCTGGTCAAGTTTATCTTCCTCTCCTTCCTCTTTTACAGTCCTAACTTTACTGTACCCTCCAGAGGCCTGCGTAGCTGACTCATATTCGAGGGCGGCGGATAAGACATCAACCAGCGTCTTGTGACGAGCTAATCGTAGTGTTCTCTGCATTTCATGATCACGAAGACCATCAATAAACGTTTGAACGGCCAATTTTTCCATCATGTCTTCGGGAGCTGTTGGATAAGCATATCGTACTAATCTGGCAATATCTACCTCATATTCTTGAAGAGCCTCATCTTTCTTCTGTCTACAATTTTTAAGCTGCGACTGATATACATGCTCCAAATGTTCGTGGCCATATCGCATATTTAACCTCTTCTTCAGTTGTTCGAAATCATCGGTCTCCTCTACGGCTATGGTCTGAAGCACATCTAAGGCATCTCCTCGAAGAGCGATAGTCAGGTTTACAGCCTTTTCTTTTTCAGACCATCCATTTGCTCTTGCGGCTGATTCGAACTGTTTCATGTAGTTGTTCCATGATGATTTTCCGTCGAAAGTTGGGACTTTAACATGAATAGAACCTCCACTTCCTTCAAATTTCGGCCGTGTCTCCAACTTAAATTTCGTCTCGTCTTCTTTTATCTCCACTGTAATCGGATTGTTACCTCTCTCTGCTGTCCCTGTTTCTTCCATCTTCCTTTCCATCTCTTTAATCTTTTCTTCGAAGGCCAACTTATCGGCAGCAACTTGGTTTTTTAACGAAGATATTCTATCGTCCAGGGCAGACATCTCAGAAGTGACTTTAGAGATTTCTGAAGAGATGTTAGCAGAAACTTTGCTTTCCAGGGAAGAAATCTCGTTAGAAACTTTGCTTTCTAAAGAAGCGATGTCGCCGGAAACTTTCGAAATATCGCCAGAAACTTTGTTCTCTAATGATGCGATATCACCGGAAACTTTGGCTACATCAGAAGAAACTTTCGAAATATCGTCAGAAACTTTGTTCTCCAATTTCGAAATCGACGTGATGACAGCATCTTCAAATATATAAGTCTCTGGATCTAGACCTTCTTCTAGCAAAGCGTTCTTTAGTCGTTGGACTAACTCAGCCTTTTTTCCGGTAGAAGCTAATTCTCTGTCTTCGAGATGTCTTCTTAAATTCGTCACTGTGAGCTCATAAATCGTAGCCATTTTCACAATTTATTTTACGTATTCACTTGTATTATTATTATAAGTCTAATTTATGTTCGATCCCACTCTGACACCATTTGTTGTGAATTTATTAAAAGGTTCAATATTTATAACACTTACGGATTTAATTTATTTCTTTATTTATATTAACTTATCTGACAATAATTTATATATATCCGTACGTAACAAATTCGCGAGCGTGGGTCTTGAGAATTAACTAACTGTTTTCAAAATAAAAGTTCCCTCATATTTATACGAAAACAGCTGCTCTAGAATCCCATGGATTTTGACCTCAATTGACCTGGTTTCGCCTCGAATGGACAGGCCTAATTCCGGAAGATTCGAATGGAACCAGTTTTTTTTATTACTTGGAGTTTATGCCAGCTATTCGAAAGGTCTCGTATAATCTAAAACAGAACAGCATTAGTCATAATATAATACGGTTATTTTAGGCCAGGATAATTATCGTAACAGTATATTATTCTCTATACAAATATATGAAATTTATAATTTTTTTGTTATTTTAATAATTTTAAGGGGGTATTAAAAAAAAGTGTCATTTTTATGAACAGGCTTTTAATAAAATCAAAATAATTATAACAAAAAAAAATAAATTCTGTTTCCACTAAAACATAAATCAGTTTTTTTTATGTTAATAAACAGGGAAAATAAAATTTTACTCTCAAAATTTACACAGATTACTGAAACTATTCCAAATTTTGGGCACCATAATTTTCAAAACAATGCCTACATAATCGCGTCAGATGTTCTAGACACAAATATTTTTTACAGTTTGCACAAGAATATCTTGTTCTTCGACTTTTTGTAGTGCTTCAGTACGTACATCGTCCATGAGTTTGATTCTGGGGAGCAATATTCTCAGTTTCTATACCACATCAATAGCGGACCTAGAATTTGCCTCGGGGTGGGGGGGGGGAGGGGGTCTGGTTGTTCACCGAAATTTTTTTGATGTTACCTCCATTTTGAGTCCTTAAAATGTGTGAGTAACAGTGTCGGAATAGGGTCCTGGGGGGTTTTAACCCCCAACCCCCCCCCCGGGGTGCGCCACTGTACCACATATTGCAGAAAGACGTAAACGTATTATCCTGGGAATGTTTTGCTGTTGTGTTCGTCAACGAATATGTGGGCTAACTAACTGAAATCCTAAATTTTCTAAGAATTTTCTTCTATCGATTTTTGTTTGGGTATTCGAGGTGTAAATGATGTAACTATTTATGCCAGCAACGTTCATGGCACTATAAAAAATTACCATTGGCCAACGACGAGTTGCACGAGCGCAATTGTAGGCTTCGCACATTTTGTCAACAACGTCGACACCACCTTTTGTTTTGTTGTAGTCCATGATTATTTCCGGTTTGCCAGTTTTCTCGTCAACAGCATCATCGTAATGCATAGTCAATACTAACAGGATATTTCTTTTTCGTTTTGGAGAATACGAAACGAGCGTACACCTATCTCTAAAAGCAAACATAATGGATTTTTCTGGTCTTGCTAGTAACATTTGAGGAGGTATCTTACGTTTATTTTGACGTAATGTCCCAGCTGTAGTAAGACGGTGTTGTCTTAGTATCTCCGTCAATGGTCCGGCAGGCTGTTTCCCTATTTACACTTCCAAATTTGCACTTTAAAACATTTTAGAGTCCACTAAGGCATATATTTTTATTCCGTAGCGATTCGGTTTTTTAGGCATATAAATTTTGAAAGGACATTTACCTCGAAATGCTTCGAGTTTTTCGTCAATCGTGGTGAATGCTGACATATTGTAATGTTGGAACAAATTGGACACAAACTCGTCGTAAATTTCCTTAATTGGAGCTAATTTGTCGACTTGTACTCTTTCTTGCCTGGTAGCTTTATCGTCGAAACGAATATGTTTCAACAAAAACTGAAATCGTATCCGGGACATAATAAGTCTGAATATGTCCATAGCCATTCCTTCTGTCCTAAATAAATCTTCAGCGTTTCTCCGGTTATTTTTACTAGCACCAGAAATATATAAAAGTCCCAATACTGCTTTTATTTCTAATAAATCAGTCG
Source organism: Diabrotica undecimpunctata (assembly GCF_040954645.1). Taxonomy (NCBI): domain Eukaryota; kingdom Metazoa; phylum Arthropoda; class Insecta; order Coleoptera; family Chrysomelidae; genus Diabrotica; species Diabrotica undecimpunctata. The sequence goes on along the minus strand of NC_092810.1, from coordinate 83,801,159 downwards.
GTCTAAAAGAACGATTTTGTGAAACGTCATAGGCTTGCATTTCTATAAATTTGTTGGTGTAAGTAACAATTTTTTCCAATATGTTTGGAGAAATGTCCTTTGTTACGGTCAAATGCCTTTCTTCCAAAAGATGTACACATTGTAATAAAAAACATCATACTGCTCTTCACTTTGATAACCTCAATGCGAATGATAATTCTTCTTCTTCTCATAACGAGGTTGCTAGTTCATCTAACGATCCCATGCCTTCTATTTCCGCCTTATCAAGTACTTTGACAAATAATGTCTTGCTAGCTACAGCTACAATCTATGTTCTCGATCGTTTTGGTAAATCCTTGGAAGATCAAGCCTTGTTAGATAGTGCGTCTCAAGCTAACTTCATTAGTAAAGAATGTGCAGACAAATTAAGTCTCCCTAAATTCAATGCGGCTTTATCGATACAAGGTCTTGAAAGAATGTGCACCCCAGCCAAATCAGGCGTAAAATTGAACATTTCTTCGTCTTATGACATAAACTTTCATTGCGAGATAGATGCAATAATTCTTCCTCAAATCTGTCAAAACATGCCAACTGTTCCAATCTCCTTAGACAACTTAGCATATCTTTAACATTTAAGGTTGGCAGATAAAATGGCAAATATTGATGTTCTATTAGGAGCAAATATTTTTCCTTTCAGCTTTCAGCTCTTGAAAGAAGTTTCGGTTATGTTTTGATGGGAAATATTCCACCTACAAATATAACAAATATTCATTCCTTTTTTACGTCATTTTCTGCTAATGATTCTGAGCAATTAGATGCGATATTGAAACAATTCTGGGCCATTGAGGAAGTACCAGAAGTTAAATCTTATTCTCCGGAAGACTCGTTGTGTGAGAAGCTGTATACTCATACCACTTATAGAAATGCCGAGGGCAGATTTGTAGTAAATCTGCCTTTCAAAAACGAAATACCTTCTTTGGGCGACACAAAACGTTTAGCCTTACAAAGATTTAGTTTTTTAAAGCGCAGATTTGCCAAAAATGAATCACTTAAGATTCAATATTCAAGTTTATCAAAAGTTTCATAGATAATCATTATTTAAATCGTATTCAGCCAAGTACGGCAATAAATAATGCTTATTATCTATCACACCATTTTATTTACAAGGAGTCCATTACTACTCCATTGCGAGTTGTGTTTGATGCTTCTGCACACGCCCCTAACTTTCCGTCTTTAAACGATACATTATATTCAGGTGCAAAATTACAAAATGATCTTATAAATTTATTGCTTAAATTCAGATTTCATAAATATGTCTTCACTGCAGATATTAAATCCATGTTTACTCAGATTCTTATCGCTATTGAGCAACACACCGCGAATAGTGAACTTAGCCGACCTTTGGTGAAGCTATGCCCTTTGCCGCATATTGACTAAAAATGTAAATATGCATTTTGGTGGGTGGGAATGTTACGTCCCTCCACACATATTCTTATTTTTTATTAATAATTTTTTTATTTTATTTTTATATTTAATTCTTTAATTGACATGTGTGTATGTCTTATATCCTTACCCTAATACGGCCCTGAACGCAACGCTCCTACGAGACTTAAGGGAAGCTACCAGACTACAGGCACATTAGTCTTGTATAGATCAGCGCGATAAACACTCCAGTTTTTCTTTGTGTAAACTTAACTACGCAACTATAAGAAGATTCTGCCTCCTTGAGTTCTTCCAGTGCACTGTGGAAGAAGCAAAAGTGTTAGTTCAACATCACAGGTACTGTAATTTGATTGCATACACATACACACTATTTATATTAATTGATAAATTTGACATATAACGTATAAAAATAATACCAGCACCTAAATAAATATTATGAACGAATGTCTCTTATAGAATATACATTTGTACAACGTCTAAGTCGAAAATTTAACCCAAAAGATGTTATTCAAAAAAAACTTAAAAAGGATGAAACGGTTGCTGCTGAATGTAAGACAGGAATTATGGTAAACACACACGGCTGAGATGGTTCCAGTGAAGAAAAGAGGACAAGACATTTTGAAGCCAAAAATAGTTATTCTTCTTCTTAAGGTGCCATGCATTTCTGCGTAGGCGTCCACCGTACATCGTCTTGTCAGGTCATCGTCTTGTCAGAAAAATAGTTATAGATTATAATAAATGTAAGGCATTTATTGATCTATCCGATCAAGTGAAAGCCTATAATACTTCCTTAAGACTAAGCTTAAAATGGTACAGAAAGCTGGCGTTGTAACTCCTAACGGGAAGGTGTCTTGTAAATACTTATATTGCTCATCAAGAAATAGCCAATATGTAAATTATTAAATTTAGAGAGGAAGTTGTAAAGGGACTATTGCGAGAAGGTGAAAATTTTACACCAAATAATGAAGAGTCCGAGGAAGCTTCACATATACTGGAAGATGTTGGCCGAGCTAATAGAAGACGTTGCGTTATTCGTTATGCAAAGATCTCTGAACAATCAGGTTCCAAGGAGGCCTCAAGAAAAACCCCACAAAGTTCACATAAGTGCTCTAATTGTAAAAAAGATTACTGTATATCTTGTTTTGTTGTAGCGCATAACGCAATGAAAATATAAAATACCAAAAAAAAGCCCTTGTTCCCTTTATTTTAAGTTTTCATGTAGAGTAAAGTTTTATTTTTATGTACATGTACTTCTTTGTAAGTAAATAAATAAATTTAAATTATAGAAACCTTTAAAAATTACGATTTTTATAAAAAAAGTCATATTGCTGTAGGGTGCCACAACGGTCTCGTATATACAGGCCAAATATACCAACTGGACCGTCAAGTCATACGTTTCAAGATCCCATTGATTTAAATGAATACAACGAGACTAACGCTGCTTCATATAACGAAATGTTTCGACGCTGCATATGCGTCCACATTGGTATCACACAGCAATTACGTCCCAGAAATGGACGAGACCACGTTGGTCTCATCTGGCCTCAACGTGTTAAGAAACAACATTTAAAAAGTACGTGTGTGCCTGACCAAAGATGCTGCTAGTAGAACTCTCAGTAAAACAGTTGAAGACTGTTGGATACCTTGGATAATTTGAAGCTATTGTGAGAGCCAATTATTGGACACAACAAGAAAAGGCTGTTTCCTTGACTGCTGCTTTACGAGGTAATGCTGCGGATATCCTAATATCGATTCCTAAGGGTCAAGAAAAATGTTACCAGACCTTGTTCACTCGACTAGACAAACGTTACGGAGATGCCCATCTACAACAAGTCTACAAAGTTCAAATAAGAAGTAGAATTCAACGAGCAAGTGAGAGTTTGCAAGAATTTGAAGCAAATGTTGCTCGTATATCGCTGTAGAGGAAGCAAGAGATTACCGCTGGGATACAGACTGCCAAAATGCCTTTGAGACCTTGAAAAAGCATTTAATAACAGCACCATTTTAGGGTATCCACTGCCAGAAGGAGAGTTCATCTTAGATACAGATGCAAGTAATGTGGGAATTGGAGGAGTGCTGTCTCAGATTCAAGGAGGACAGGAACGAGTCCTCGGATATTTTAGTAAAGTTCTTTCAAAACCTGAGCGGAATTATTGTGTCACGAGAAGAGAACTTCTAGCAGTAGTGAAATCAGTAGAGCACTTTTATCACTACCTCTACGAAAGGAAGTTTCTGATCCGAACCGACCATACCGCCCTTAGACGGCTGATGCAGTTTAAGAATCCAGAGGGTCAGATAGCCAGATGTATGATTTCAAGATTGAGCACCGGACCGTAGTTAGCCACAGAAACGATGATTCTCTTTCCAGAAGGCCATGCCCAGCAGAGTGTTCCCACTGCAACAAAACGGAATCCAAGGAAGCAGCAGTGCTAAGAACAACGATGGTCAACGACGACTGGACGCCTACTAAGATCAGAGAAGAACAAGAAAGAGATCCAGTTATACAGAAAATTCGAAAATGGAAAGAGGAAAACAGTTGGTGATCCCAAAGAGCAGAATAGCCGAAGTACTTCGTCAGTTACACAACAGTCCATCAGGAGGGCATTTTGGTGAAAAGAAGACCCTTCAGCGAATTCGGGAACGGTTTTATTGGATGAACAGTTCCGACGACGTAAAAGACTGGTGTAAGAAATGTACTATTTGTGCTACGAGTAACGGGACTTACCGAAAAAGGAGTGCTCCTATGAGACAATATAATGTTGGAAGCCCGTTTGAAAGAATAGCTTTGGACATCGCTGGGCCATTTCCAGAAAGTGAAAATGGGGGCAAGTACATGTTGGTAGTAATGGATTACTTCACTACGTGGGTCGAGATTTACGCACTTCCAGACCAGAAGGCCGCCACAGTTGCAGATAAGTTGATCCAAGAATATATAAGCCGATTTGAAGTGCCTTTGGAGATCCATAGTGACCAAGGCAGGAACTTTGAAAGCGATCTATTCCAAGGAATATGTGATAGACTAGGCATGAAGAAAATAAGAACTACCGCGTATCATCCGCAATCGGATGGTATGGTAGAACGAATGAATAGGACAGTTGGCAAGTATTTGACAAAGATGGTGTCCGATCATCAGCGAGACTGGGACCAATACCTTCCGTTCTTCACAATGGCCTACAGATCTGCTGTTAACGAATCAACAGGCCAGACATCAGCCAGAGTCCTATTCGGACGCGAAATGCGACTACCTTGTGATCTAGAGTTTGGGTGTTGACCTGGAGAAGATGTACCAGGTGAAGATTATGTGATCGAATTACGAAGAAGAATGGACGATGTCCATGAGTTGGTCCGTTCCCACCTTCAGATCGCTAGCGACCGAATGAAGAAACGCTACGATACACAAGCCGAAAAGTTTTGCTTTAAGAAGAACGACAAAGTCTGGCTCTATAATCCCAAGAAGCGAAAAGGTTGTTCTCCCAAATTGCAGCAGTTTTGGGAAGGCCCATACTTAATTATGAAGAAGATCAACGATGTCATCTACCGAATAAGCAAGATTCCGAGGGGAAAGCCGATGATAGTACACCATAACCGGCTGGCGTCTTTCGAAGGTGACCACGATGTAGATGAAGAAGTGGAAGTAAACCAAGTCCAAGATGTGTCTGACCTCACGTTTGAGGAATTCATGGGTGCCTATGGAGGTACCGGTAAAGCAAGACATGGTGTTACCACTGAAGAAAAGCAAGATCTACTCGCGCTCCCCGATGACTACTCGCTGGCTCTTACCATCCCGGCCAGTATCAAAGACGCACCAGGGTTGGCATCCGTCTTTCGAAGGAAGTTCGGTCGTGTTGCAGAACTTCAATGCCAAGTGCCAGCTCCTGGGAAAGCGTTGAAACCCCAAGAAGCATCACGTTACCTTGTCATTGCCCGTGACCAATCTACCTACCGAGATGTATGGGAAGCCTTACTTCAATTGAGAGAGCACGTGCTAGAGTCCGACGTACAAAAGTTAGCCATGCCAAAGTGCCGCAAATTAGATTGGAGGCTTATCCGAAGTATGATGGAGGAGATCCTTAGAGACACCGAAGTCCAGGTGTTAGTCTGTTGCAATCCACATAGTTATTGGTGCGGAGAGAAAACCGTCCCTTGTCATTTTTATACCAATGGAAGTTGTAAAAGAGGGTCCAGTTGCCGATACCAGCATACCGTTCCAGTTCCAGTCCCGACAAGGTTCCAGGAGGAACCATCTTTTAAGAGGGGGGCAATGTTACGATAATTATTTCGTATAAAACTGTAAATATATTATGACTAATATCTGTTCTGTTCTAGTTATTTCGGCGCTCAGTTGAAAAACTAGTTTCAGCCGAAGACCGCCTTCTAGTGCTTTCGCCAAAATACCAGTATATTCGATGGAGTTCCCGTTATTCTTGTCAACACCGCCAACAACCGGTCTTCCCCAATGTTCGAGTCAATTCATGTCTGCTCTAGGGGATTCCGAAACTAACGGAGTTTTATATTTAAAGAGGAATTTTGTTGGGAAGAGAACAGTTAATTTTGAAGATTCGCGCCGCGTTTAAATTGTAACGCACGAATTATAAGTGTAGATAAATTATATAATTATAAAGTGTAAAATAAACTAGATATATAAAATATAGTACAAACAAAGACTCTAAAAAAAATTTGTGAGTGTTATAAATAGAACCTTTAATAAATAAATAATAAATAAATTAGAATTAATAAAAACATTACAAGTGGTGTCAGAAGTGGGATTGTGAAAATGACTACGATTTACGAGCTCACAGTGACGAATTTAAGAAGACATCTCGAGGACAGAGAATTAGCTTCTACCGGAAAAAAGGCTGAGTTAGTCCAACGACTAAAGAACGCTTTGGAGGAAGATGGGTTTAATCCAGAAACGTATATATTTGAAGATAAACATGATGCTGTCATCTCGTCGATTTTGAAATTAGAGAACAAAGTTTCTGGTGATATTTCGAAAGTTTCTGGTGACATCGCATCATTGGAGAACAAATGTGAGTGTGTGTGTGTGTGTGTGTGTGTGTGTGTGTGTGTGTGTGTGTGTGTGTGTGTGTGTGTGTGTGTGTGTATAGTGGATGGCATTAGAACTTGTCTATTTGCCACAGAATATTTGTATTTTTTTATTATTATTATTATTATTAAGGATAGGATAGGGCCACTCGTTTCTTGTCTAGGGACTCATCAAGACATTTTTATTAAGACAAACTAGACTAGGTCAGGGACAGGAGGTATTAACAAATGGGGTAAAACAGAGGTTTGGATTCTAATTACATAATGTTTGTAAACACATATTTATATACACATATATACATATACAAATATTATTAACCATATATGAGCTAAATATCTATTTTTGCTTCTAAAACAAACTTGATTAAAAGGTTGTATATTTCTTTCTCTTGTTGTGCTAATAAAGTAGGAATGTTAGTTGGTAGACTTACAAACTTTTTCAGTTCTTGGTACAGCATATCTGTATGAGCAGTATATTTTTGACACGTCACAAGAAAACGTGATTTATATCGGCTAAAGGTTTTTCTGGACAGTGAGGACAACACGGAGAATCTAAGATACCAATCCTAAACAAATGTGCTGGAAAGCGACCATGATTAAGTTTTAAACGTGATATAATTGATGACTTATATCTATTATAATCCCACGAATTGATGTAAGGAATGTTCGTCGGTAAAACCGGTTGAAGTTTAAAATAGAGATTCTCTGATGTAGTTGAAAATTTACTGTACTGAGTTTCCCATCTAACCCTTACATCAGCCTTATATAAATTAATAAGATCTGAGGGGTTGCACATATTTACTTTCAATTCTGAGTCAAGTGCTTTTTTAGCTGCGATATCAACTGCTTCATTTGTAACAAAATACTGGGGTGTGTAGGAGGAGAGAGGTATAAGAAGAGTGGTCTATATATTTGGGATAAAATAGATAACAATTAAGTAAAGAAGTATAAAAAATATTGAACGGAATGCGGCTAGGTTAGCAATGTAGGCAAGAGAATGACCACTAGAACTCAAGGATGGATACGGCCAATTTGCATGCCTTTTAAAGACAGTAAATCAGGAAAATATGTATGATGGATAGAAAAGAAGATAAGAAAAATGAATAGATATAATGAAAATTAACAAAGAAAACAAATTGAGGGCGCCAGAAGAGGGATAATACTCTAAAAAGAGTAACAGTCACTCTTCCAGGTATCGTATACTGCTAATATTAATTAAAGTTGACTTAATAAACAAAAATGCTGTAAATGTAAAAAGGTAAGGAAATATTAATAAAAAAAATTATATGCAAAACAAATTCAAGTTTATTAAATATAACTTCTTAGATTCTGACAATCTCTAAGTTACCAAAAAGTATATGAAAATTTCACAATATAATATTTAAAAAAAATGTTGAAAACAACTATAATAAAAAGTGGAAAATTACACAGAATAACTCTGATATAGAGTGTACAACCTACATCTAGGTTAAAACAACCTTAAACAAAATAATGCTAACGTTGGAAGAACGTATAGCCAAGTAAATATATCAAACTTACCTACAATATGACCAACAATATTGTTAAACACCTCTAAATTCAAATATAATAAATAAGTAATATATATAAATGGGAACAAGCCAAATTAAACAATTGAAACGGTATATTATCCTGAAGGGATAATAACCGGAGTTAATAACGCAAGATGAAATATAAAAAATTAGTTAAGTAGACAAATAATGAAATAATTAAAGTTAATAATGAAATAATTAAAGTTAATAAAGAAATAAATGGTTAATACAAAAAACAATGGAAGATAATCTCTGGGTAGAATTTGAGCTCAAACTTACCGATACCTTACACCAAGGGGAGTTATACTAATTAATATATATACATATATGTTATAAAAAAAACCTATAACTTATGCAACAAGATATATATATATATATATATATATATATATATATATATATATATATATATATATATATATATATAGTTCTGAATCAAAAACCAACTGTCCTCCTAGGTGAAACAGTTGTCTGGAAGGATACTCCCGAATGGCTTCGGTGTCCCAGCGAAGTCCTCCTTGAGGTCCGAAATTAGCACGGAGCTGGTGCTAATTGGCTTAGTTCGATGATGACTGTCCTGCCCTACCTCTAGGTGCAGGCTGGAGAAAAAATTAGGGTGGAGTAGACAATACTCCCTGGCTTGTCCCAAATGACCCTGATTCTTATTAGAGTTGAAGTGGTACTCTCCCTCGGATGTTCTGAGGGAAATTTATAATTCCATGGTAGGTGGCTGAAAACAATTCCCCGTTACTTCTAATCTCAACATTCATAAAAAGAAATCAAAGAAGAAGTGAGGAAAGTTTCTTTCAGCATAAGAAACCGGAGCAAAAAGATAATTATGGTAGATAAAAAAAAACCCATCCAATCGGATGTAGCGTGACCTTGCTTCACATAGAGTAAAAATATAATGGCCTTGGACAAAATACTATATTAAAATATGAAATAATGAATCTGAATAATAGGATATAGATAAAATACTCTAATGTTTATAATATAAAAAATTATTATTTACCAGATAGCTACTTAATTCCGTGCTAGAAATCTCACTTCACCTCCCGAGTTTGCGAAAACACCGTCAATTAAATCGTTATGGTATACTTAGAATATTTAACTTCTTGAAGTGAAGGAAATTCTATGCAAAAATTGGATTTTCTTTCGCTAACTGCCACTTGTATGTACCACTTCAAACTCCCGATCAAAAGTGATTTTTAATTCACTGTTAATTAACCAAGAAGAGCCATTTTTCCACTTCCCCTAGTCTCCTGTCATTTCTCTTGTCCGCAATGGTACCAAATTAGAACAGAGTGACAACTTAAATTATTAACAATACACACTTAATGGGCAAATGAACACTTAAAGTTAGGCAACCCATACTACATCTCTGAAATTATTTTTAATATAAATTGTTTATTATTTAAATACAAATTGTAATAAAAGTAACGACTGTTACATTCCCCTACTAGTCGGGAAAAAAAAATTTTAGTCAAAATTTTTTTTCATAAAATTAAAGTATCAATAACTAAGTGTACTGGCCTAACATTCCACGTTGATCCGTAAGTTTACACAAAAAAAAAATAACCACGAACTAAAGATCACGGGAAAAAAAGAATGGTCATGGCGCCAGACACCACAAACTCAGATGACTCGAAAGTCGAATCAAAATCTCAATCGACAATATGCTTAAAAGCCAAATATTAACTAAATATACCAACTAAATTCTTGCTGACAAATAAATGTCGAATTGGGCACTAAATCCAAAATTGAACTATCCATGGACATCAGATTTATAAGACTAAGTATATCCAAGGACGAACAACCAGGCAAATGTATGAGCCAATTCAACCAATATCTCACCCGGAGATATACTAAACTAAGATCAAAGAAATCATAAACTAAATAGGTTAAGAATTGAACACTTAATCCAAAATTGAACTAACAATGGACACCAGATTCATAGTAATATATCCAGAGAAGAACAATCAGGAAGATTTATGGAGCAATTCTCACCAAACCAAATAACACAAATAGTAATCTAAATCGTAACATACCAAAGTATATCAAAGACGTAATAACCAAAATAAATGTGAAATAGGATGCTTAATCCAAAGTCAGACTATCAATGGACACCAGATTCATAAAAGCATATCCAATGAAGAACGACCAGGAAGATTTATGGACCCATTCACACCAATACTAAATCTCAAAACTAAATGAGGTCTACGTACACCCACATATGGTGATACGAACCTACATAACCAAATAAACCAAATAAGTGAGGAATCAGACACTGAATCCAAAATCGGACTATCGATGGACACCAGATTTATAAATAGAGCATATCCAAAGAAGAACGATCAGGAGAGGACCAATTCTCACTAATGCTAATAACTAAATTAGCTCGTACCCTCATCCGGTAATATGAGCCAATATCAACTAAGTAATTACAATAAAGCAAAATTTCCTAAAGTGTGAAGCAGCATCGTCACACTTATTCAGACTAAGTAATGTAATATGTAACTGAACTAAACCGAAGATAAAGATAAATACCTAAAGTCTAAAATGGACTAAAGGAATTCAGAGGCTAAATAAATTTTGAGTGTGCTGGTATTCGCTAACTATAGCATGGGGCTACAACAGATGTATGAGAATAACCAGACACCGATAAAATCCCAATAGAAATCCTAAGAAAATATAAGTGGTGGACTTTTCCTATAATACCATTACTAACGAAAGAAAAAAAAATATGTCGAGAACAAGCAACCAATTTTGAACAAAACTGTAGATTTATAACAAGTTCTCGCAGCATGGAATTATCCGGGAATAGTCCTAAATCTAAACAGCAATTTATGCCTAAGGAAAGAAGTGGGATTACACTAAGAGGACAACTCATTTGTCTAAACTCTTAAATAATGAAAATGACTAACTTGACATGTGTAGGGATAGTTAAAGAAAAAAAACATAACCTGAAGTAAGATAACTAATATGAACTAATTAAACTTCCCTATCAAGTTGTGAAAAGGTAACTGGAATATTTGGACAATCACACAAGAATGGTTAGGACATGTCGCGAGCATTTCCTGACCAGAAATATTATGAGGCATAAACATCTGCCTACTCTGCAATAAACACATATAGTACGAACCTAATTGAGCAGCAGTGATCAGTTGCTGAGCAACAATCTCGAACCCACGTATTCACTAAAGCTGAGTATTGACAGATTCATTGACAGAAAATTCAGAAGAATAAATAAGAAGAAATAAGAAGGACGCCGGCCATCCTTACCTACTTCAAAATTCCAAACTAATTCCAGAACCATCCTATATATGGAATCAGGACATAAATTATTGTAGAGTATTTAAGATTTTCGTGACAAGTGAGAATAAAGCAGACCAAAGATAAAAAAAAATCACAACATCTTTCCAAATTGGCAAATATTGAACAAATATATCAAAACAAATACTAAGGAATCAAATATCAAAGATATAACACACAATATATGATCCAGTAGTGTAACAACATAGTTCCATAGTTCCTTATCAGTAATAGGATTAACTATAAGTATAAATCTAAATATGTAAATATATACTAAACAACCCTCGTATCATATGAGGTTAAAAGGAGTAATTCTCCTGGGAAGATTAGTACTTAAGAATATTAATTCATTATGAAGTGCATCATTTATAATACAAAAAAAATGGATAAGTCATACATACTAATTATCTAATAAGTTATAGAAGTCATTAACCAATGCCACAAGATACAAAAAATAGCGGTGTACCTACGTTATCTGGTGATTAAGAAAATCTTAGACTAAAATGCAAAATATAATCAAAATAAGCTAAAGACAAACAGAGAAAGAGATTAGCTTAAACGAAAGTGTTAAGTTAGTCTTCTTCTGAGGATGAAGAACTAACCTCGTCGATGGTGTTATCAGGCAGTAAATCCTTTACATGAAATTGACCAATTCGTTTGTTGGACGAATTGTCCCTTAATTCATATACCAAAGGAGATATTACCCTTACAACCGTACACGGAATGTATTTCTGGCAAAATTTTGCCGAAATAGCATCACCTTTACTTGATTTTACAAAGTTTCTCTTTAAAACTCTATCGCCAACAAAGAATCGCAAATCTCTCTTCCTCAAATTGTATTGACTTTTGTTCCGGAGATAAGAAGTTTTTAACTTCTTCCTGATATCAGCAAAAATTGGAGGTAGAGTCTGAAGGTCATCTAGACGATGAAGTCTCTCGGATATTTGAGGGAGATTTGCGGAATTTTCAGAAATTAACCCAAAATAGTCACCAGATAAAGCAATGTTTCTGCCAAAATTCAAGTATGATGGGGAGCACTGTGTCACTTCATGGACAGAAGTCCTTATGGCTTGAGCTATGGAGTGAATATATTGATCCCAAGCTCTATGATCTGGGAAAGTGTATGATCTCAAGGCTGTGACAATACTTCGATTCACTCTCTCAGTATGGTTTGCTTGCGGATGGTACGCAGCATTATAAAAGATCTTCTGAACCTTGTATTTGGTTAGAAGGTCTTTAAAAGCCTTAGACACGAACTGTGGACCATTGTCACAGGAAACAATTTGGGGAACACCAAACAACAAAAAGACTTGTTCCTCCAAATATTTCACGATTGCTGGAGTTGTGGCCTGACGAAGAGGAAAAACTAAAGGAAATTTAGTGAAATAATCCACAACTACTAAACAATAGGTATTTCCTTTGTAGCTACGAGGATATGGTCCAATGAGATCCAACGAGATCATTTGCCAAGGGAAATCAATGTTCCTGAAGGAACCCATGAGTCCAGCTTGTGGTAAATTACTTGGTTTGCAAGTAGCACAAACCAGGCACTTAGCAATATGCTTTTTTACAGATTTGCGCAAGCCGGGCCAATAATATAACTCTGCAATACGGTGATACGTTTTATAAAAGCCAAAATGACCAGCAGTAACCTCATCGTGAAACATATGCAAAATGTTTTCCCGATTTGGCGTAGGTACGACTATTTTCCAGTCGGACATATTAGATAATGTCTCTACCGGACCTAAAATGTGTTTGTACAGCACATTGTTCTCTACCTTAAAATCAGGATACTTTTGTGGGTCTTGAGTAACCCTATCAATCATATTCTGATACCACGCGTCAGGAGTTAAAGAGGACAGATCTAAGACGTTAATGTCATGGACACGGGAAAGAGCATCTGCAACTACTACCCCGTTTGCCTTTCTATGGATAATCTTATAGGAATAGGCAGCCAGTTTACAGATCCATCGGGAAAGTCTCTGTGAAGGGTTTTTCATGCTATGAAGCCATACTAAAGAACTGTGGTCTGTAATGATAGTGAAATTACGACCTTCCAAATAATAACGAAATGCTTCTAACCCATGGATAATAGCTAAGAGTTCTTTCTCCGTAGTGGAATAGTTCTTCTGTGCCTTATTCAACTTCTTGCTCGTATAAGCGATGGGGTGTTCAGAGCCATCTTTCAACTGAAATAACACGCCACCAGAAGCAGTATTAGAGCAATCAGTCATTAAATAAAAATGCTCATTAAAATTAGGTGACATCATGACTGGAGCGCTCGTTAAAGCATCTTTAACGCGCCTAAAAGCTTCATCTGCCTCAGGAGTCCAAGTAATAGTTTGTCCCTTTTTCCTGTTCTTTAGAAGATCAGTAAGAGGTGACAACAAGGTAGAGTAAGATGGTACAAACCGACGATAATAACCACACATTCCCAATATCCTACGGACTTGGGTTGTGGTCTTAGGTATAGGAAAATTCTTAATGGCAACAATTTTATCAGGATCAGTCCTTAGACCCTGATTATCAACAACATAACCCAAAAACTTAAGACTAGGACGGCAAAACTGACACTTATCTAAATTAATCGTTAGATTAGCTTCCTTAAGGCGTAAAAACAACTTATCTAAAATTTCCATATGAAGGGAAAAATCAGGAGTAACAACTAAAATATCATCCAGATAATAGAAAACATAGGGCTCTAACTGAGGACCAATGACTAAATCCATCAGACGACACATTGTCTGGGGAGCAGAAACAAGACCAAAAGGCATAGTGACAAATTGAAATAGTCCTTTGCCACTGACGGCAAAAGCAGTATACTTCTTGCTCTCTTCACTCAATGGGATCTGTAAGAAGGCCTTAGACAAATCAATAGAAGAGATGTATTTGGCATTCTGAAGTTTGCTCAAAATCACATCTATTCTGGGGATAGGATAAGCATCCCGGTTAGTGGTAATACTGTTCAATTTCCGACCATCAAAGCAGATCCTAAAGGATCCATCCTTCTTTTTCGTTAACCATAGAGGGCTACAGTAAGACGAGGTAGAAGGTTCTATGATGTTTAACGAGAGCATCGAATCGACTTCTGTTTCTAAATCAGCCTGCCATGCTTGAGGTATGGGATACTGATAAAGTCTAAAAGGAGTGGGATTTCCCACCTCAATAGTGTGAGATATTAAAGACGTACGACCTAGTTTGTCTTTGGAAGAAAGAGTAGTAAATTTAGAGATCATGTTCTCTAATTGCCTTTGTTCAGAACTAGATAGACTAGAAAAATCATGAATAGCACTCAGAGTAGCTAAATTAAATTCAGAAATTGAAAACGAAAAATCAGAACAACTTAACGTGCTATTGAAAGCATTGAAAAAGTCCATGCCTAAAATTATAGAATTCTGTACAGAAGGAATAACATAAAATGTGATTTCTCTACATATATTTGCAACAGTGATTTCAGTTTGAAGTTTGCCTGTAATAGACTGAACTGTACCATCTGCAGTAGATACCTGCAAAGATGAAATGGGCATAATGGAAGAAGTTGCATTTTTCAATAGATGTAACGAATGTGCACCTATCAATGAAATATTAGAGCCACTATCTAACAACGCTAAGCATGCTTGTCCTAAAATCTTAATGGGTAAATAAGGTCTATTATCATTAACCTTCCTAACTAGTAAAGAATTTAAATCTAAATCTAAAGTATTTGATTGGTTATAAATATTATATGGTACAACCATAGACATATCATCATCATCAACAAACCTAGAAGTTGATACTGATAAAGGAACTATTTCACTACTGTAATCATTAGAATTGTGTTTAACGCTACTGGGTAAAGAAGAATTGGTAGTTGACCATCTGTGATCACTTAAAACAGGCGGATTCAACGTTTCATGATTAGTAGTTAATTTCGGGACTGATTTTGTCTTGTGGTGTGCTTTGCTTTTTTGAAAGTTACCCCTTTCCCTTTCCGACTCGGAGATGGGTTTGGGTTGCTGGATGTGCTTGGACCAGCGGTCTCGTTTGAAGTTTGGGTTTGATTCCCTGATTGGATGGTGGACGGAGAAACGCTCAGGGGACGGACCTCCGACAATTCGTTTCCCGAACACTTAAAACAATTTCTCTTTAGAGTGTTTTCCCTACCACAACCATGGCAGAAAATACGAGTGCGAGGGATCGAACATTCAACAAACGAATGACCAGACTGACGACAATTCCAGCAGACGATAGAACTTACAACTGACACATTACGTTCAGGGCCCTTATTTTGCCAAGAACGATGACTAAAAGAGTTTGGCTGAGAAGAAAAATTAGAAGAAGGTCGAGATGTGGATGAAGACTGAGAGGACCAGGATAACGTTTCCTCTAAACGTTTACACTTTACAGTAAGGTCATCAATAGTTTGGATGTCCATAAGAGCTAGCTGTTGATGGTAAAAAGGTAACAGACATTTAAGAATAATTTTTATCTTAGCAGAATCTGATAAAGAAGTCTCCAAACGGCTACACATGCCCAAAATAGTGTTAATGAACATGGTGACAGATTCTCCAGGTTTCTGCTTATGGTTTTTGATTTGGTCCAATAGATCATCCTGGAATGAGTAAGGAAGAAAATCTGACTTCAACTTGTGTACCAGATCAGACCAACAAGAAAAACTACCTCTATTGTTCATGAACCATGTAAAAGCTGTACCGGTGAACAGTTCAGCAGAAGCAGCAAACAAATCCTCTTCAGAGACACCTCTAGAAACACGAAGACATTCAACCTTTTCTATAAATGACATCACATCAGTGTGCTGTTTTTCACCAGAAAATGAAACACCCCATTTGTGTACTTGCACAGGTTTGGAGTACGAAAAGCTAGGAACTACATTGACTGGAGCATTAGGAGTAGATGTAACAATATAATTAACTCTAGAATCAAGTTCACCCTCCAATGTAAGTATTCTCAGAGAAACAGTCCTTTTAAAAGATTCCTGCTCTTCAGTAGTGCAATGTAACAAATGTACGCGGCCAGAAATATGAGCTAAACGAGAAGTTAGTCGCGCATACAAGTTATCTTGTACAGTTCCCCTGAAATCTCCTATTCTCGTCGACAAATCATCTAAGGTTTCGGATATTCCTTTCTGTTGGTCATCGAAAGGGATGTGTGTAGCAGAAATCTGAGTAAAACTCCTATTGTCCTGTTTCTGCTTTAAATCTCCACGCAAAAGCTTGCGTTTGTCTTCAACCTTTGCCGACTCTGCAGGCGTTATACCCCTAACATTCAATTCGTAATCCAATTCGTTTACCAAAAGATGCTCAACTTTGAAAGCACACATGATGAGAGGAAAAATATGGACAAAGTGATACCAAGATCAGAAATATGAAATACTAATTATTAATTATACCTAAGTTGCAAAAAAAAATGTGGACAAATTATTAGCAACACACCACCAAGATCAAAATAGCCAGCAAAAATAATATATATATAATTAAATAAATATCTTAGTTATCTTACTAAAATACTCAAAATAATTTCTAGTTATATGTAAATTATAACTATTCTAAACCAAATATTAATATATATGCAACAATTAATAGTACCTATAAGTATAATACTGTTGGCTGTAGGAATAAAAGTTTATATAATATACGATATAAGTATGTGTAGGTAAGTAAGTAAATATAAGTTCTTATAAAAATACAAAATTCAACCTAGAATGTAAGTTGTACTACTATAACCTATCACTGAGGTCTCAAAATATTAATAACTAATAAATCTAATAAATAAAACTAATAAATCAATACAGCAGTATAAGTATACCTGTTTAGTATTAATAAAAAATTTAAAGATAGAATAAATCAGCAATAATATGAGTAAAAAAAAAGAAAAAGCAAAAATACAAAAACTCAAGTAAGAAAAAAAAAATCAGCTAAAAGCTACTGTCTTAAAACCAAAAACTTGGAAAAGGCACCGCGTTGGGACGCCGATGTAACAAAATACTGGGGTGTGTAGGAGGAGAGAGGTATAAGAAGAGTGGTCTATATATTTGGGATAAAATAGATAACAATTAAGTAAAGAAGTATAAAAAATATTGAACGGAATGCGGCTAGGTTAGCAATGTAGGCAAGAGAATGACCACTAGAACTCAAGGATGGATACGGCCAATTTGCATGCCTTTTAAAGACAGTAAATCAGGAAAATATGTATGATGGATAGAAAAGAAGATAAGAAAAATGAATAGATATAATGAAAATTAACAAAGAAAACAAATTGAGGGCGCCAGAAGAGGGATAATACTCTAAAAAGAGTAACAGTCACTCTTCCAGGTATCGTATACTGCTAATATTAATTAAAGTTGACTTAATAAACAAAAATGCTGTAAATGTAAAAAGGTAAGGAAATATTAATAAAAAAAATTATATGCAAAACAAATTCAAGTTTATTAAATATAACTTCTTAGATTCTGACAATCTCTAAGTTACCAAAAAGTATATGAAAATTTCACAATATAATATTTAAAAAAAATGTTGAAAACAACTATAATAAAAAGTGGAAAATTACACAGAATAACTCTGATATAGAGTGTACAACCTACATCTAGGTTAAAACAACCTTAAACAAAATAATGCTAACGTTGGAAGAACGTATAGCCAAGTAAATATATCAAACTTACCTACAATATGACCAACAATATTGTTAAACACCTCTAAATTCAAATATAATAAATAAGTAATATATATAAATGGGAACAAGCCAAATTAAACAATTGAAACGGTATATTATCCTGAAGGGATAATAACCGGAGTTAATAACGCAAGATGAAATATAAAAAATTAGTTAAGTAGACAAATAATGAAATAATTAAAGTTAATAATGAAATAATTAAAGTTAATAAAGAAATAAATGGTTAATACAAAAAACAATGGAAGATAATCTCTGGGTAGAATTTGAGCTCAAACTTACCGATACCTTACACCAAGGGGAGTTATACTAATTAATATATATACATATATGTTATAAAAAAAAACCTATAACTAGTGCAACAAGATATATATATATATATATATATATATATATATATATATATATATATATATATATATATATATATATATATATATATATATATATATATATATATATATATAGTTCTGAATCAAAAACCAACTGTCCTCCTAGGTGAAACAGTTGTCTGGAAGGATACTCCCGAATGGCTTCGGTGTCCCAGCGAAGTCCTCCTTGAGGTCCGAAATTAGCACGGAGCTGGTGCTAATTGGCTTAGTTCGATGATGACTGTCCTGCCCTACCTCTAGGTGCAGGCTGGAGAAAAAATGAGGGTGGAGTAGACAATACTCCCTGGCTTGTCCCAAATGACCCTGATTCTTATTAGAGTTGAAGTGGTACTCTCCCTCGGATGTTCTGAGGGAAATTTATAATTCCATGGTAGGTGGCTGAAAACAATTCCCCGTTACTTCTAATCTCAACATTCATAAAAAGAAATCAAAGAAGAAGTGAGGAAAGTTTCTTTCAGCATAAGAAACCGGAGCAAAAAGATAATTATGGTAGATAAAAAAAAACCCATCCAATCGGATGTAGCGTGACCTTGCTTCACATAGAGTAAAAATATAATGGCCTTGGACAAAATACTATATTAAAATATGAAATAATGAATCTGAATAATAGGATATAGATAAAATACTCTAATGTTTATAATATAAAAAATTATTATTTACCAGATAGCTACTTAATTCCGTGCTAGAAATCTCACTTCACCTCCCGAGTTTGCGAAAACACCGTCAATTAAATCGTTATGGTATACTTAGAATATTTAACTTCTTGAAGTGAAGGAAATTCTATGCAATAATTGGATTTTCTTTCGCTAACTGCCACTTGTATGTACCACTTCAAACTCCCGATCAAAAGTGATTTTTAATTCACTGTTAATTAACCAAGAAGAGCCATTTTTCCACTTCCCCTAGTCTCCTGTCATTTCTCTTGTCCGCAATGGTACCAAATTAGAACAGAGTGACAACTTAAATTATTAACAATACACACTTAATGGGCAAATGAACACTTAAAGTTAGGCAACCCATACTACATCTCTGAAATTATTTTTAATATAAATTGTTTATTATTTAAATACAAATTGTAATAAAAGTAACGACTGTTACACATTCCCAGTTATCCCTGAATGACCTCTAACCCAGACTAGTGTAACTCGTACACCATACTCCTGCAGTTTATATAGACTATTTTTTATAGATAGAAGAATATTTTTATTATAATGATTAAAAGGAGGGCTTTTAATGGCGTTCAAAACTGAGAGAGAGTCTGTTACAATTACCACAGATGAAGGTAAATTCATCTCGCACCAATCTAAAGCTTTTCTAATAGCTATAGCTTCTGCACAGAAAATCGATAAATAATAAGGGACTTAATATTGCTCAACATGGTTAATATTAGAAACTAAAAATGCACAGCCTGTTTTAAATCTTTTTTTTGATCCATCCGTATAGATGATGATTTTATTCTGTCCTAAATTACAGAGTATAGATTTGAAAATTAATTTTGATAGAAATATATTATCTGGATAGTTTAAAATTATAATGGTTGGTTTAAATATTAAGGCTGCAAAATCGATTTCGTAAATAGGATATTTTTTTTGACTATGTATTAGTTCTTTATGTCTCTCAGTGTCAATAAAAGCATCAGCAAGAGGGGGAGACGTTTTAATTCTCCAATATTTGTTTGTAAGATTCTGGACCACTATATTTGATATTTTTTTGACCATAAATGTACTAAACGTCCTATACTTTATTAGCTGTTTATTAGCTAAGTACTCTCTTCGAAGGCACAAAGGCGGTTCTTGTGCTTCAGCGAGAACTGCACAATTCGTTGACGACATCATAATTCCTAGACTTATTTTAATTGCCTTATATTGAATTCTGTCTAAGATTAATAAGTTTGATTTGCTAGTTGAGGCATAAATAGTACATCCATAATCTATTATTGGGCGGATGTATGACATGTAAAAAGTAAGAGATATTTTAACATCTGCACCCCATTTATATTTCGAAACTACACGCAGAAGGTTGAGCCCTTTCTCACATTTTTGCTTTACGTGTTTTATGTGGCTGGTCCATAGGAGTTTATTATCTATATAGATGCCAAGATATTTATATTCTTTCACTACGGGTATAGTAAAATCACCTATGGTATACAAATCGGGTGTTTTAATTCTGTGCCTAGTAAGACACATAACCGCTGTCTTTTGCTGTGAAACACTAAAACCCATAGTATGTAACCAATCACGCATGCAGCAAAAAATATACTCTAAATCTGTAATACATCGTTCATATGAACTATGGATAGTATAGAAACAAATATCATCCGCGTACTGTATAACTTTTATAGTGTCATTCATCAAACTATGCAGCTCTGCTGTGTATACATTAAATAAAAGTGGACTCAATATTGATCCCTGCGGCAAACCGTTATATACTGTTCTTGGCCCGTGGAGTACATTTCTGTGGTCACGAATATAAACTTTTCTGTTTAGAAACAAATTTATTAAGTTATTTGATACCTGTTTGCTGATACCCATTCTACACAATGTTGTTTTTAAAATACTCAAATCCACCACATCATATGCACCTTTTAGGTCCACAAATAGGCATAACATGTATTTGTTATCAGATAAGCATATTTGTGCATGTAACCATATGGGTCAATGCATCTATCGTACTACGGCCTCTCCGAAATCCATACTGTGTAGTGGGTAGGAGAGAATTGCTTTCAATAAAATGTTCTAGGCGAAACTTAATCATGCGTTCAAAAGTCTTGGTCAGACAAGACATTAACGATATAGGTCGATATGATGAGGGTAATTTTGGATCTTTAGATGGTTTTTTAATTAAACATATAACAATATTTTTTAAATCCTCAGCATAATCTTGTTTTACCCACCAGTTGTTAAAAATTTTTAAAATCATTTGTTTAGCTGAAACTGGAAGATTGTGTAAAATTTTATATGTTGTAGCAAAAAACTGGGGTGTGTAGGAGGAGAGATGTATAAGAAGAGTGGTCTATATATATGGGATAAAATTGATAGAAGTAAAATAGATAACAATTAAGTAAAGAAGTATGAAAAAAATATTGAACGGAATGTGGCTAGACTAGCAATGTAGGCAAGAGAATGACTACTAGAAACTCAAGGATGGATACGGCCAATTTGCATGCCTTTTAAAGACAGTAAATCAGAAAAATATGTATGATGGATAGAAAAGAAGATATGAAAAATGAATAGATATAATGAAAATTAACAAAGAAAACAAATTGAGGGCGCCAGAAGAGGTATACTACTCTAAAAAGAGTAACGGTCACTCTTTCAGGTATCGTATACTGCTAATATTAATTAAAGTTGATGTAATAAACAAAAATACTGTAAATGTAAAAAGGTAAGGAAATATTAATAAAAAATTATATGCAAAACAAATTCAAGTTTATTAAATATAACTTCTTAGATTTTGACAATCTCTAAGTTACCAAAAAGTATATGAAAATTTCACAATATAATATTTTAAAAGAAATGTTGAAAACAACTATAACAAAAAGTTGAAAACTACACAGAATAACTCTGATATAGAGTGTACAACCTACATCTAGGTTAAAAAACAACCCTAAACAAAATAATGCTAACATTGGAAGAACGTATAGCCAAGTAAATATATTATACTAACCTACAATATGACCAACAATATTGTTAAACACCTCTAAATTCAAATATAAACAAAGTAATATATAAATGGGAACAAGCCAAGTTAAACAATTGAAACGGTCTACTATCCTGAAGGGATAACAACCAGAGTTAATAACGCAAGATGAAATATAAAAAAAATTAGTTAAGTAAACAAATAATGAAATAATTAAAGTTAATAATGAAATAAATGGTTAATACAAAAAAACAATGGAAGATAATCTCTGGGTAGAATTTGAGCTCAAACTTACCGATACCTTACACCAAGGGGAGTTATATTAATTAATATATATATATATATATATATATATATATATATATATATATATGTATATATATATATATATATATATATATATATATATATATATATGTATGTATATATAAAAAAACTGGGGTGTGTATATATATATATATATATATATATATATATATATATACATATATATATATATATATATATATATATATATATATATATATATATATATACATATATACATATATACATATATTATAAAAAAAACCTATAACTGGTGAAACAAGATATATATAATATAGTTCTGCAGCAAAAACCAACTGTCCTCCTAGGTGAAACAGTTGTCTGGAAGGATACTCCCGAATGGCTTCGGTGTCCCAGCGAAGTCCTCCTTGAGGTCCGAAATTAGCACGGAGCTGGTGCTAATTGGCTCAGTTCCGATGGTTACTCTCCGGCCCTACCTCTAGGTGCAGGCTGGGGAAAAAAAATTAGGGTGGAGTAGACAATACCCCCTGGCTTGTCCCAATGACCCTGATTCTTATAGAGTTGAAGTGGTACTCTCCCTCGGATGTTCTGAGCGAAGTTTATAATTCCATGGGAGGTGGCTGAAAACAATTCCCCGTTACTTCTAGTCTCAACATTGATAAAAAGAAATCAAAGAAGAAGTGAGGAAAGTTTCTTTCAGCATAAGAAACCGGAGCAAAAAGATAATTATAGTAGATAAAAAAACCCATCCAATTGGATGTAGCGTGACCTTGCTTCACATAGAGTAAAAATATAATGGCCTTGAACAAAATACTATATTAAAATATGAAATAATGAATCGGAATAATAGGATATAGATAAAATACTCTAATGTTCATTAAAATATCTGTGGAAATTGTAATAGATGTTAAAGATTTACGGAAAATTCAGAATTTTAATCAGATTCATGCCAGAATGATTGTAAGCGGCCATACTATGCTTGAATTCGTGACCCAAGGTCATTCTGAATACCTTAAGGATGTGGGATGTGGGAACAAAAAGTTAGTTTTTATAATATAAAAAAAATAGTTACCAGATAGCTACTCAATTCCGTGCTAGAAATTTCACTTCAGCCTCCCGAGTTTCCGAAAACACCGTCAATTAAATGGTTACGGTTATACTTAAAACATTTAACTTCTTGAAGCGAAGGAAATTCTATGCATTAATTGGATTTTCTTTCGCTAACTACCACCTTTGTACCACTTTACACTCTCGATCAAAAGTGAATTGTAATTCACAGTTTGTTAACCAAGTTAACCAAGAGCCAGTTTCCACTCCCCCTAATCTCCTGTCATCTCTCTGGTCCGCAATGGTACCAAATTTAGATCAGAGTGACAACTTAAATTATTAAAAATACACACATAATGAGAAAATGAACACTTAAAGTTAGGCAACTCATACTACATCTCTGAAATTACTTTAATATAAATAGTAGTAAAAGTAACGACTGTTACATTCCCCTACTAGTCGGGAAAAAAAAATTTTAATCAAAAAAATTTTTTTTTGTTCCTAAAATTAAAAGTATCAATAACTAAGTGTACTGGCCTAACATTCCACGTTGATCCGCAAGTTTACACAAAAAAAAATAACCACGAACTAAAGATCACGGAAAAAAAAAGAATGGTCATGGCGCCAGACACCACAAACTCAGATGACTCAAAGTCAAATCAAAATCTCAATCGACAATATGCTTAAAAGCCAAATATTAACTAAATATACCAACTAAATTCTTGCTGACAAATAAATGTCGAATTGGGCACTAAATCCAAAATTGAACTGTCCATGGACATCAGATCTATAAGACTAAGTATATCCAAGGACGAACAACTAGGCAAATGTATGAGCCAATTCAACCAATATCTCACCCGGAGATATACTAACCTAAGATCAAAGAAATCATAAACTAAATAGGTTAAGAATTGAACACTTAATCCAAAATTGTACTAACAATGGACACCAGATTCATAGTAATATATCCAGAGAAGAACAATCTGGAAGATTTATGGAGCAATTCTCACCAAACCAAATAACACAAATAGTAATCTAAATCGTAAACATACCAAAGTATATCAAAGACGTAATAACCAAAATAAATGTGAAATAGGACGCTTAATCCAAAGTCAGACTATCAATGGACACCAGATTCATAAAAGCATATCCAAAGAAGAACGACCAGGAAGATTTATGGACCCATTCACACCAATACTAAATCTCAAAACTAAATGAGGTCTACGTACACCCACATCTGGTGATACGAACCTACATAACCAAATAAACCAAATAAGTGAGGAATCAGACACTGAATCCAAAATCGGACTATCGATGGACACCAGATTTATAAATAGAGCATATCCAAAGAAGAACGATCAGGAAAGGACCAATTCTCACTAATGCTAATAACTAAATTAGCTCTTACCCTCATCCGGTAATATGAGCCAATACCAACTAAGTAATTACAATAAAAGAAAATTTCCTAAAGTGTGAAGCAGCATTGTCACACTTATTCAGACTAAGTAATGTAATATGTAACTGAACTAAACCAAAGATAAAGATAAATACCTAAAGTCTAAAATCTAAAATGGACTAAAGGAATTCAGAGGCTAAATAAATTTTGAGTGTGCTGGTATTCGCTAACTATAGCATGTGGCTACAACAGATGTATGAGAATAACCAGACACCGATAAAATCCCAATAGAAATCCTAAGAAAATATAAGTGGTGGACTTTTCCTATAATACCATTACTAACGATAGAAAAAAAAATATGTCGAGAACAAGCAACCAATTTTGAACAAAACTGTAGATTTATAAGAAGTTCTCGCAGCATGGAATTATCCGGGAATAGTCCTAAATCTAAACAGCAATTTATGCCTAAGGAAAGAAGTGGGATTACACTAAGAGGACAACTCATTTGTCTAAACTCTTAAATAATGAAAATGACTAACTTGACATGTGTAGGGATAGTTAAAGAAAAAAACATAACCTGAAGTAAGATAACTAATATGAACTAATTAAACTTCCCTATCAAGTTGTGAAAAGGTAACTGGAATATTTGGACAATCACGTAAGAATGGTTAGGACATTTTCTGAGCATTTCCTGCATTTTCTGACCAGAAATATTATGAGGCATAAACATCTGCCTACTCTGCAATAAACACATATAGTACGAACCTAATTGAGCAGCAGTGATCAGTTGCTGAGCAACAATCTCGAACCCACGTATTCACTAAAGCTGAGTATTGACAGATTCATTGACAGAAAATTCAGAAGAATAAATAAGAAGAAATAAGAAGGACACCGGTCATCCTTACCTACTTCAAAATTCCAAACTAATTCCAGAACCATCCTGTATATGGAATCAGGACATAAATTATTGTAGAGTATTTAAGATTTTCGTGACAAGTGAGAATAAAGCAGACCAAAGATAAAAGAAAATCACAACATCTTTCCAAATTGGCAAATATTGAACAAATATATCAAAACAAATACTAAGGAATCAAATATCAAAAATATAACACACAATATATGATCCAGTAGTGTAACAACATAGTTCCATAGTTCCTTATCAGTAATAGGATTAACTATAAGTATAAATCTAAATATGTAAATATATACTAAACAACCCTCGTATCATAAAAGGTTAAAAGGAGTAATTCTCCTGGGAAAATTAGTACTTAAGAATATTAATTCATTATAAAGTGCATCATTTATAATACAAAAAAAATATGTAAGTCATACATACTAATTATCTAATAAGTTATAGAAGTCATTAACCAATGCCAAAAGATACAAAAAATAGCGGTGTACCTACGTTATCTGGTGATTAAGAAAATTTTAGACTAAAATGCAAAATATAATCAAAATAAGCTAAAGACAAACAGAGAAAGAGATTAGCTTAAACGAAAGTGTTAAGTTAGTCTTCTTCTGAGGAGGAAGAACTAACCTCGTCGATGGTGTTATCAGGCAGTAAATCCTTTACATGAAATTGACCAATTCGTTTGTTGGTCGAATTGTCCCTTAATTCATATACCAAAGGAGATATTACCCTTACAACCGTACACGGAATGTATTTCTGGCAAAATTTTGCCGAAATAGCATCACCTTTACTTGATTTTACAAAGTTTCTCTTTAAAACTCTATCGCCAACAAAGAATCGCAAACCTCTCTTCCTCAAATTGTATTGACTTTTGTTCCGGAGGTAAGAAGTTTTTAACTTCTTCCTGATATCAGCAAAAATTGGAGGTAGAGTCTGAAGGTTATCTAGACGATGAAGTCTCTCGGATATTTGAGGGAAATTTGCGGAATTTTCAGAAATTAACCCAAAATAGTCACCAGATAAAGCAATGTTTCTGCCAAAATTCAAGTATGATGGGGAGCACTGTGTCACTTCATGGACAGAAGTCCTTATGGCTTGAGCTATGGAGTGAATATATTGATCCCAAGCTCTGTGATTTGGGAAAGTGTATGATCTCAAGGCTGTGACAATACTTCGATTCACTCTCTCAGTATGGTTTGCTTGCGGATGGTACGCAGCATTATAAAAGATCTTCTGAACCTTGTATTTGGTTAGAAGGTCTTTAAAAGCCTTAGACACGAACTGTGGACCATTGTCACAGGAAACAATTTGGGGAACACCAAACAACAAAAAGACTTGTTCCTCCAAATATTTCACGATTGCTGGAGTTGTGGCCTGACGAAGAGGAAAAACTAAAGGAAATTTAGTGAAATAATCCACAACTACTAAACAATAGGTATTTCCTTTGTAGCTACGAGGATATGGTCCAATGAGATCCAACGAGATCATTTGCCAAGGAAAATCAATGTTCCTGAAGGAACCCATGAGTCCAGCTTGTGGTAAATTACTTGGTTTACAAGTAGCACAAACCATGCACTTAGCAATATGCTTTTTTACAGATTTGCGCAAGCCGGGCCAATAATATAACTCTGCAATACGGTGATACGTTTTATAAAGCCAAAATGACCAGCAGTAACCTCATCGTGAAACATATGCAAAATGTTTTCCCGATTTGGCGTAGGTACGACTATTTTCCAGTCGGACATATTAGATAATGTCTCTACCGGACCTAAAATGTGTTTGTACAGCACATTGTTCTCTACCTTAAAATCAGGATACTTTTGTGGGTCTTGAGTAACCCTATCAATCATATTCTGATACCACGCGTCAGGAGTTAAAGAGGACAGATCTAAGACGTTAATGTCATGGACACGGGAAAGAGCATCTGCAACTACTACCCCGTTTGCCTTTCTATGGATAATCTTATAGGAATAGGCAGCCAGTTTACAGATCCATCGGGAAAGTCTCTGTGAAGGGTTTTTCATGCTATGAAGCCATACTAAAGAACTGTGGTCTGTAATGATAGTGAAATTACGACCTTCCAAATAATAACGAAATGCTTCTAACCCATGGATAATAGCTAAGAGTTCTTTCTCCGTAGTGGAATAGTTCTTCTGTGCCTTATTCAACTTCTTGCTCGTATAAGCGATGGGGTGTTCAGAGCCATCTTTCAACTGAAATAACACGCCACCAGAAGCAGTATTAGAGCAATCAGTCATTAAATAAAAATGCTCATTAAAATTAGGTGACATCATGACTGGAGCGCTCGTTAAAGCATCTTTAACGCGCCTAAAAGCTTCATCTGCCTCAGAAGTCCAAGTAATAGTTTGTCCCTTTTTCCTGTTCTTCAGAAGATCAGTAAGAGGTGACAACAAGGTAGAGTAAGATGGTACAAACCGACGATAATAACCACACATTCCCAATATCCTACGGACTTGGGTTGTGGTCTTAGGTATAGGAAAATTCTTAATGGCAACAATTTTATCAGGATCAGTCCTTAGACCCTGATTATCAACAACATAACCCAAAAACTTAAGACTAGGACGGCAAAACTGACACTTATCTAAATTAATCGTTAGATTAGCTTCCTTAAGGCGTAAAAACAACTTATCTAAAATTTCCATATGAAGGGAAAAATCAGGAGTAACAACTAAAATATCATCCAGATAATGGAAAACATAGGGCTCTAACTGAGGACCAATGACTAAATCCATCAGACGACACATTGTCTGGGGAGCAGAAACAAGACCAAAAGGCATAGTGACAAATTGAAATAGTCCTTTGCCACTGACGGCAAAACCAGTATACTTCTTACTCTCTTCACTCAATGGGATCTGTAAGAAGGCCTTAGACAAATCAATAGAAGAGATGTATTTGGCATTCTGAAGTTTGCTCAAAATCACATCTATTCTGGGGATAGGATAAGCATCCCGGTTAGTGGTAATACTCTTCAATTTCCGACCATCAAAGCAGATCCTAAAGGATCCTTCCTTCTTTTTCGTTAACCATAGAGGGCTACAGTAAGACGAGGTAGAAGGTTCTATGATGTTTAACGAGAGTATCGAATCGACTTCTGTTTCTAAATCAGCCTGCCATGCTTGAGGTATGGGATACTGATAAAGTCTAAAAGGAGTGGGATTTCCCACCTCAATAGTGTGAGATATTAAAGACGTACGACCTAGTTTGTCTTTGGAAGAAAGAGTAGTAAATTTAGAGATCATGTTCTCTAATTGCCTTTGTTCAGAACTAGATAGACTAGAAAAATCATGAATAGCACTCAGAGTAGCTAAATTAAATTCAGAAATTGAAAACGAAAAATCAGAACAACTTAACGTGCTATTGAAAGCATTGAAAAAGTCCATGCCTAAAATTATAGAATTCTGTACAGAAGGAATAACATAAAATGTGATTTCTCTACATATATTTGCAACAGTGATTTCAGTTTGAAGTTTGCCTGTAATAGACTGAACTGTACCATCTGCAGTAGATACCTGCAAAGATGAAATGGGCATAATGGAAGAAGTTGCATTTTTCAATAGATGTAACGAATGTGCACCTATCAATGAAATATTAGAGCATCTATCTAACAACACTAAGCATGCTTGTCCTAAAATCTTAATGGGTAAATAAGGCCTATTATCATTAACCTTCCTAACTAGTAAAGAATTTAAATCTAATTCTAAAGTATTTGATTGGTTATAAATATTATATGGTACAACCATAGACATATCATCATCATCAACAGACCTAGAAGTTGATACTGATAATGGAACTATTTCACTACTGTAATCATTAGAATTGTGTTTAACGCTACTGGGTAAAGAAGAATTGGTAGTTGACCATCTGTGATCACTTAAAACAGGCGGATTCAACGTTTCATGATTAGTAGTTAATTTCGGGACTGATTTTGTCCTGTGGTGTGCTTTGCTTTTTTGAAAGATACTCTTTTCCCTTTCCGACTCGTAGATGGGTTTGGGTTGCTGGATGTGCTTGGACCAGCGGTCTCGTTTGAAGTTTGGGTTTGATTCCCTGATTGTATGGTGGACGGAGAAACGCTCAGGGAACGGACCTCCGACAATTCGTTTCCCGAACACTTAAAACAATTTCTCTTGAGAGTGTTTTCTCTACCACAACCATGGCAGAAAATACGAGTGCGAGGGCTCGAACATTCAACAAACGAATGACCAGACTGACGACAATTCCAGCAGACGATAGAACTAACAACTGACACATTACGTTCTGGGCCCTTATTTTGCCAAGAACGATGACTAAAAGAGTTATTGAACGGTACTGGGTGTAATTTTCTTACATCCCCGCCAAACTGTACTCTCACGTCACCGGAATTTTGGATGAATATTTCTCTTGTTTCTCCTGCCTTTTGTTGACTTTTGGTTGCTATAACTTGTTTTTCTAATTGTTTAACTCTAGTTTCTATTTCTTTCTTGTCTTCTTGCAAAGCGTTTTCAAATTTTGTTTCTAATTTTCTAATTTCTTCATTTGAATTTTGATTTCTTTAATCTCTATCTCTTGTTTCTCGCTTTTTTCTACAATCTCCTCGATTTTGTGTACCATTTGCTTCTTAATACTCTCTATATTTCTGTTGTTTTCTTCTAAGGTGTGTTTTGTCTATTTTTGATTTTCTTTCATTATTTGTTTTGTTTCATCCATTTTTTGTGTTTATATTTGCAATAGCTGTAATAATTTATCTATTCCTGATAATTCCCCGTGTTCCAACTCCATATTTTTAGTTCCTAAATTTTCTTTGCTTTTGCTTCTTGTTATCGACATTTTCGTTAGATTATTTATCCCCGCCAAATATGAAGCTTTAAAATTCGTTTAATGTTGCAAAGACGAAAAACTTTTCCTCTTATCCCAAATGCAATCAATTCAAACAAATGCACTAAATTTAAAAAAAAATTTGTCAATTGTAAAAAAAATCAATCAAATATAATAATATAAATCATACGAAATTTCTACCTACAGAAATTTGGAATGTTATGTCATAAAATGCAAATATATCAACTTTGACCATCGGACAAAAAAATTCTTAATCACCTGCTTTCTTTTCTCTATCCTTCGAAATTTCAACTTCGATTTCAAGTTTAAATGGTAACGACAATGATGTCAACCAACTTCATTCACAGTTACAAAATTTTCAATTCTGAACAAAAAATCACTGACCTTTCCTTCGTAGATTGTATTTGGACCATACTCAGAATCGTCCACGCTCCACAGCAATGTGATCTGCCAGTATTCGCCTCGGCTTTCTTCTTTTCGTATCTGCAATCCTCCTGCAGTGACTGTACGAAACACCTGACTCAATTTTCCAACAATTAACACTTGAAATTTAATTTTCCAAAACACTCAGCTACTTCTCAATGACACAAAGGGCCTCTTTCTGTCAACTTGGTGCCGCCAAACTATTTCCTAAGTATTGCAGAAACTGTCCACTTTAGATCCAAGGATATCTTTTCATCGACTTGTAATCTCCTTCCACAAATCTGCTAACTTCCTTTCACAATGCCGGTATCCAAACTCCCATTGCCTCTTTCTCTCATATATCAACTATGAATTCTACTATTCAAACAAAAACTGTCCAATCAAAAAGCTTTATTTTGTTTACAATCATTAAGAAAAAACCCCATTACTGTTTCCAGAGAAACTAAAATTTTTGTTTTAAACTTGTCTTTCCCTTTAGTTACACATACATAATTCATTTCTATAACAAAAGGTTAACTACAATATCTTAATCCTAAATCATATACAAACAATGAAGAGATTATAATGAGTATGGGCTTTCTAATTCTATATAAAAAGATTTTACCTACTGCGAGTGTTTAAAAATCAGTTGTTGACAGGCAAAACTTTCTGTTAATCTAATCTTATCCTAATCTAATACATAAATTTTGTTTACCAGGATGTCTTGAAAATTTATTTAAATGGTCTATTTATTAATTTTGAATTTTCTCTTTGGCTGATAAAATGAATCATAACAATATATATATATATATATATATATATATATATATATATATATATATATATATATATATATATATATATATATATATATATATATATATATACATTATTGTGATTTGCTCAAACTGTATGTTTATAGTCTTCCTTTTCAACTACAACCAATACTTTTTAAAACAGCCAACACGTTGGGGACAGTTGTTGTGATTTGCTCAAACGATTAAAAGTAAAAATTTTGAATAAACATAAATATACCATATACAATGATTAGAATAAAAACCTCAAACATTTATCAAATCATACATCCACAATTATCAATACAAATTAATTAAGCTTATATGCAAATCTAAAATTTCTTAATTTTAATTTTAATTTTAATAAATTATCATGTATTATAATTCTCAATAAAACCAACAAAAAAACGAAATAACTCGAATTTAAATAGGTGGTCGTGATTGAAAGTCTCTGTTTCTAAAAATAACGAAACTAACCTTTTGCTCCCAACATTGATGACTTCACCTCTCTCTCCTTTGATTGTGCCTTGTCCACCTTGCTCGTAACTTTTAGTTTCTCCAGAATACTCCTGCTAAACTCCTCTGCTCCAAATCTTTACTACATGAATAAACTCCTCCTCTCCAAACACAAGGATATCTCAACTAATCGACTTGGTCCAGTATAAAACTATACATCTGTTCATTACTTACAGCATGTCAGTTATTTCTTCTATCTGCTACCACAGTTGGAACTCTGTCCACCAAACACAAATACAACTTTTCACAATCTAGACTTTTTTAAAAAAACTTGGCTAATTAGCAACATCGTCTCCACAAAAAAAACTATAGTATACTCACCCGATATTCAATTCACAATGCCTTCCTCTCTCTTGCAAATCTCTATTCAAAATCCTCTCATCTCCCTCCTCTTTTTCCTTGAACCAATCAGAACGTATCTCCATCCAAACAAATTTTACTTTCTTCAAAGAAAAAAAGCTAACTTTCTCCTATCCAATAATCCGTCGGTCATCTAATACACATTTTCAATTTCTAGAGAAAAAAGGATCATTACCTCTCACAAACTATTTACAAACCTACCCTATTATATAATTCTTGGTAATCCATACAATAGAAAGTTTAACCCGGCGTCACATACGTGGATTTTTCTGTCATTAGTACATATGTGGGGTGTGACAAACCCCAATTTCTAAGAAAAATCAGAATTTTTTCTGGCAGTTTTTTTATATGTTTTCTAATTTCATGGTCTGAAGTGATCATCTAAGGACTATTTAAGCAAAAAAGAAATAATCAGAACACCTTTATTCAAAAGAAATTAAAAATAAACTAATAATAGGCAATTCTCCATAAGCAAAAACCACAACTTAACTGAACAATCTTACCAAAAAATATAAACACCATATGATCAAAAATACAATAGTAAATGAAAATATAATAGTAAGATAATACAAGGAAAAACTCTGCCCGGTTGCACAGTGAAAGAAAAAAAATTAATCGCTATTTGAATTCATCCAATTTTGACAACTTATGACAGCATGCTCCAGGCACAGTAATGATTCACAGTTTGAACAGAAATATTTAGTTTTCCGATCTCGGATTCTTGGACATACTGAACATCTTCCCATGAGTTTTGGAATCTTGGCAGGTGGCACTGCAGGGGCATCTTGGCCAAAATGTGCAATGTTTTGACGAATACTCCTTGGTATTCTTGGATTATTTTTTCTTTCAGATATGTGGTCCTGGATCAATTCAAAGCCCAACATTTTGATAAACAATCTTCTGGCAAGAGTTCGAATTCGTTAGTCAAGGTGGGTGGACGTATTCGAGTTTTGTGTATTAGCTGGTTATTGTTTCTTGTAAAATATAAGTGTAATTAGTTGTTAGTTTTGGTATTGATATTTACGGAGAGCATATTAGAGTTTTTTAAGGCCTAAGTGATGTCAGAAAAAACACTGATAGTGATAATAGCAGGTATGTTCAGCAAATAGATATGAATAACAGTTATAGACCAGGAGATAATGGTTCATTTTATGTGTTTGTGGAACATAAAAATAAAAATTTAGCGAGACTTTTTCCAATTAAAATAGGGCACTTTCTCCTTAAAGATGAAATTTTAAAAAAAGATGTAATAGACATTAAACCGGTAGGAATTAATAGGGTAAAGGTTATTTTTAATACCTTAGAAATAGCCAATAGTTTAGTTAACCACGAAGTTATATTAAAAAATGAGTTAATAGCATTTATACCTAAATTCTACACTCACAAAAAAGGAGTTGTCAGGATGGTAGATACTTTCTTTTCTGAAGAATATTTATTAACGGCTATCAAATCAAACAAACAGGTATCAAGTGTCAATCGTATGAAAAGGAAAATTATAGACTCTGATGGAAACGTAGTTTTGGTAAATAGACAAATGATAATAGTAGAATTTTTAGGAAATGAAATACCAAAATGTATACAAATAAATTTATGCAATTTTCATGTTGAACCTTACATACAACCCGTTGTACAGTGTTTCAAATGTCTGAGATATGGCCACTCAGCTAGACAATGTAAATCAAAAAATGAGAGATGCCAAAAGTGTACAGATACAAGTCATACAAAAGAGGATTGTAAAGAAAATAATTTGTGTATTTATTGTAATAATAACGACCACCCCTCAATTTCACGTATTTGTCCTGTATATGCAAAGCAAAAGGGGATAAAACAAATTATGTCAGTTGAAAAACCAGCTTCTAAAGTGAATACTGTTAAAACAATTAAACGAACACACCCAACCTCTCCTACACCAGATACGATGCCTGTAAAAAAATCTTTTAAACCTAGTCAAAAACCTAAACCCATTATACCTAACCCCTACAGAGAAGAAATTTATGGACTATAAAGAGAAAACTATAATGTTAATTACCTCCTTCATAAATAAATTTCAAAAAAATTTTCAATTACCACCAAATACTCTCATGGAATCTAATATCCGGGACTTTGTAGAAAGTGCGTTTGTTCCAAGTGATCCAAATGATGCCATGGAAACATATAGTGAATCAGATTCAAGTGAAGAACTATTTTACTGATTAAACTTTAAAAATGGCTAATAAACAAACAATTAAAAACCAATTAGTAATTTTGCAGTGGAATAGTAGATCAATAACATCTAATAAAAATAATTTGTTAAATTACCTTAATAAAAACCATGTTGATATTATCATACTTTCCGAAACTTGGCTTAGGTCTAATAGTAATTTTAATATTAAGGGATATAACTTCATTAAAAGGTGTCGTGATGACGGATATGGCGGAGTTGGTATATTTATCTTACAAACAATAATTAACTATCAAGAAAGTGAAATAATTCAAAATTTTTCAAGGGGCATTGAAGTATGTGCAGTATTTATTCCAGATATAAATATTTCTTTCGTTTCAGTATACAAACCTTCAGACATAGCAGCCACAAAAAAAGATTGTTTAAACTTATTGGTACAGTTTGATATCTCTCGTACAATTTTTTGCGGCGATTTTAATGTAAACCATTACAGGTGGGGCCCTATTCCGGAAGACCGCGGGGGAAAGGATTTAACAGAAGCTTTAGATTTTTTGGAACTAATTACTTTAAATGATGGATCGCCCACTAGAGTTAATCCTAATGGTAATCACTCTGCAGTTGATTTAACTTTTATCTCCCCTTTTTTGGCAGATTTGGTAAATTGGTCCGTATATCAAGACACTTTAGGTTCTGATCACTACCCTATTCAGATTCAGCTTCAAATTGCTCCCATATCTATCGAAATAAATCCGGCAACCAAGTGGAATGACGGTCGTGCCGATTGGCCAGCCTTTCAAGCATTTATTGAAAATGAAATCAGTTCAAATTTATCTCTAAATGATTCAGATAACTGTCGAATAACAAAAAAATTATTTGAAGTTATTTCTTCAGCAGCATCTGCATCCATGTCCGTTAAAAAACCTTTCATTCCTTCTGTCCCAAGTCCCTATTGGTGGGACAAAGAATGTTCTGATATAGCTGAAAGTCGCTCCCACGCACTTAAATTGTTCAGAAGACAAGGAAATATTACAAATTATCTGAATTACCAAAATATTGCAGCAAAGTCTAAACTCATTTTCAAGTTAAAACAAAAAAATAGTTGGATAACCTTTCTTAATCAACTCAATAGATCTACACCACTTTCAAACATTTGGAATTGTGTAAAAGCTATAAGAAACAAATATCATAAACAAAAGAAACCTCCATTGCACGAAGATTTAATTGAGGATGTTCTGAATCAGCTGGCCCCGCCTTCGGTCTCTAATGTCAATGTAGACAATCAAAAAAATTTTCATTTTTGTTCTACTTCAGATACTATGTCTAAAACTTTTACCTATTCAGAGTTAATTTTGGCATTAAACCAAACCAGAAGCACGGCTCCCAGTTTGGATGGTTTCACATTGTAACAGTCGTTACTTTTACTACTATTTATATTAAAGTAATTTCAGAGATGTAGTATGGGTTGCCTAACTTTAAGTGTTCATTTGCTCATTAAGTGTGTATTTTTTATAATTTAAGTTGTCACTCTGATCTAAATTTGGTACCATTGCGGACCAGAGAGATGACAGGAGATTAGGGGGAGTGGAAACTGGCTCTTGGTTAACTTGGTTAACAAACTGTAAATTACAATTCACTTTTGATCGAGAGTTTGAAGTGGTACAAAGGTGGTAGTTAGCGAAAGAAAATCCAATTAATGCATAGAATTTCCTTCACTTCAAGAAGTTAAATGTTTTAAGTATAACCGTAACCATTTAATTGACGGTGTTTTCGGAAACTCGGGAGGCTGAAGTGAAATTTCTAGCACGGAATTGAGTAGCTAACTGGTAACTATTTTTTTTATATTATAAAAACTAACTTTTTGTTCCCACATCCCACATCCTTAAGGTATTCAGAATGACCTTGGGTCACGAATTCAAGCATAGTATGGCCGCTTACAATCATTCTGGCATGAATCTGATTAAAATTCTGAATTTTCCGTAAATCTTTAACATCTATTACAATTTCCACAGATATTTTAATGAACATTAGAGTATTTTATCCATATCCTATTATTCAGATTCATTATTTCATATTTTAATATAGTATTTTGTTCAAGGCCATTATATTTTTACTCTATGTGAAGCAAGGTCACGCAACATCCGATTGGATGGGTTTTTTTTATCTACTATAATTATCTTTTTGCTCCGGTTTCTTATGCTGAAAGAAACTTTCCTCACTTCTTCTTTGATTTCTTTTTATCAATGTTGAGACTAGAAGTAACGGGGAATTGTTTTCAGCCACCTCCCATGGAATTATAAACTTCCCTCAGATTATCCGAGGGAGAGTACCACTTCAACTCTATAAGAATCAGGGTCATTGGGACAAGCCAGGGGGTATTGTCTACTCCACCCTAATTTTTTTTCTCCAGCCTGCACCTAGAGGTAGGGCCGGACAGTAACCATCGGAACTGAGCCAATTAGCACCAGCTCCGTGCTAATTTCGGACCTCAAGGAGGACTTCGCTGGGACACCGAAGCCATTCGGGAGTATCCTTCCAGACAACTGTTTCACCTAGGAGAACAGTTGGTTTTTGCTGCAGAACTATATTATATATATCTTGTTACACCAGTTATAGGTTTTTTTTATAATATATATATATATATATATATATATATATATATATATATATATATATATATATATATATGTGTATATATATATATATATATATATATATATATATATATATATATATATATATATATATATATATATATATATATATATATATATATATATATATATATATATATATATATGTAGCGGTGTAGCGGGTAGGTACTCCTCCACAATCCCAGTGGAGGATAGACTTACTTCAGGGATGCGACCCTGCCCTACGCGAGCCTTGATTGTCTCTCAACCCCTATGGAGAGAAATCATGTCCTAACCCCATTCCTACCCAATACCTACTATCCTAATAATTTCCCAAACCAACTCAATGGTAACTGGCAAAAGCCATTGTACAACACTTGCCCCTTACCAACCCGACCTGAGGCAGCGTGGTAAGGTATGCCTCGCGACCCCTTATGAATAAAGGAAAAAGAAAGCCGCGGCCCTCATTCTCCGTAGGCCCAACTGACCCCAAGATGGGTAGTTCTCGGGAACCAGTCAGGAGGGCAGAGGGTGCTAAGAATCTGCGGAGTCTAAACCACTACCCAGCCAAAACAACAACACTATACGTAGCGACCTATAACTGCAGGTCGTTAGCGAAGCAGGCAAGACTCATAGAGTTAGAAAATGAAGCAGTTAATATTAAATGGGACGTCATCGGAATAAGCGAAGTAAGACGAAAGGACGAAGAGTTAATAGAACTTGAATCGGGCAACATCCTCTATCACAAAGGAACAGAAAATGGACGAACAAGTGGAGTGGGGTTCCTAATTAATAAGAAATGGAAGGATAGGATAGTCGACAGAGTAGCTAGTCTAAGTCTAAGACTATCCAGAAGATACACCATCCAAATTGTGCAAGTATATGCACCAACCATATCCCACTCCGATGAGGAAATAGAGGAATTCTACAATGAAATAACTGAGGTGCTTAACAAGAACAAAAGCCAATTAAGTATCTAGTCGGGGACTTTAATGCCAAAGTGGGTAAACAATCAAATCAACAACAATGTGTCGGCAACTTTGGCATTGGAGAAAGAAATGAAAGGGGAGAGAGACTGGTTCAATACGCACATTACCAGAACCTCTCAATCGCCAATACCTATTTTAAGAAGAACCTCAATAGGAAATGGACATGGTTAGCTCCCAATGCAACTACCAAGAACGAAATAGATTTCATCCTAACTAATAAGCTGAAAACCATAAAGGATGTAAGTGTGCTCAACAAATTCCGAACAGGTAGCGATCACAGACTAATTAGATCTCGGGTCGTTCTAAACACTAAACTAGAAAGAATGAAATTACTCCAGAAACCAACTGCAGGGGTAAATATCACTAACCTAAGCAACAACTCGGAACGCTATCAAAATTTAATTCAAGAAAAATTACAAGACCCAACGAATAGCACACACTTAATGGAAACAATCTTAAATTGCGCCAAAGAAGTTGGAGGATCACAAGCACACAACAGCAATAGAAAACTTTCAGATGAAACAACAGCTCTCCTGAAACAACGAAGAGAAATGAAAATTAACTCCAATATTAATAGAATTGAATATACCGAACTGTGCAAAGTAATACGGAAAAAGATCGCAGAAGATATAAAAACCTACAATGAACGACTTGTACAAAATACAATCGAGAACCGTAAAAGCTATAGGAGAACCAAGAGTAAGTTGGCAATCGGTAGAAAGCAAATAATAGCATTGGGAAACAACAACGGAAGGATCACAAATAGGGATGAAATAATAGAACATGTAACCGAATTCTACGAGGGTCTATATAAAGCTCCGGAAGCACAAGAAATAGGCGAAGAAGAAATTGCGGTTCAAGAAGATGTACCAGATGTTCTCGTGGATGAGGTAGAGGCAGCTCTTAAGAGCATGAAGAACGGCAAGGCAGCCGGTAATGACGGTGTTACAGCCGAACTTCTAAAGATTGCTGGGAAAACAACTTGGAAAATCCTAGCAAAAATATACACAGACTGCCTAAAATCGAGACATATTCCAAAAAAGTGGAATTCAGCCAACATAATCCTCATTCACAAGAAAGGTAGCAAGGAAGACATTAGAAATTATAGACCGATCAGCTTGCTGCCTGTGATATACAAGGTATTCACCAAAATCATTAACAACAGAATACAGAACACACTTGAACACTTGACGCTGCACAACCTCGAGAGCAAGCAGGCTTTAGAAGTGGCTTCAGCACAATGGATCATATTCAAACATTAAGAGAAGTAATGAGCAGAACAAAAGAATATGATCTACCACTGGCGCTAGCATTCATAGACTTCGAGAAGGCATTTGACTCCGTATACCCAAGAGCAGTCATAGAAGCTCTTGTCGACCAAGGAGTAGATAAACCATATGTCGAAACGCTAGCAAATATATACAAAGAGGCCACAGCTAGAGTAAGCATATATGAAAATACCCCAGAATTTCCCACTCAGAAAGGAGTCCGACAAGGAGACACCATATCCCCTAAGCTCTTCACTGCAACCTTAGAAAATATCTTCCGGAAATTAGACTGGAACAACCAAGGTCTATGTATAGATGGAGAATACCTAAACCATCTTAGATTCGCTGATGACATCATTCTAATTGCTAGAAGTCCTGAAGAATTACAACTACAAATTAATGAACTTAATACAGCCAGCAATGAGGTAGGCCTAAAAATGAACCTAGCAAAGACTAAAATAATGTGCAATGATCTGATCGCCAACGTGGAAATAAAAATTAATGAAACCTCGCTAGAAGTAGTAGATGAATACATATACCTGGGACAGCTCATACATAAATCGGGATCACTACTTCCAGAAATCAACAGACGAATAAAACAAGCGTGGTCAGCATTCGGACGAAATTCCATAGTCTTCAAGTCCAAAATGCCACTATACCTCAAGAAGAGAGTATTTGATCAATGCATATTACCCGTCTTGACATATGGATGTGAAACTTGGATATTAAAGAGAGAAATAACGTCGAAACTTCAAGTAACTCAAA
Source organism: Diabrotica undecimpunctata (assembly GCF_040954645.1). Classification (NCBI taxonomy): domain Eukaryota; kingdom Metazoa; phylum Arthropoda; class Insecta; order Coleoptera; family Chrysomelidae; genus Diabrotica; species Diabrotica undecimpunctata. The sequence continues at coordinate 83,760,770 of NC_092810.1, read as the reverse complement.
GAGCAATGGAAAGATGTATGCTAGGGATAACAAAGAGGGATCGTAAAAGAATTGAATGGATACGGAGGCAAACCCAGGTGACTGATGTAATCCAAAGAATAAAATCCCTGAAATGGAAATGGGCAGGACATATGGCAAGAAGAACAGATAACAGATGGACCACTAGAACAACTATGTGGTACCCCAGGAACGCTAAGAGACCAAAGAGGCACCCGAATCTCAGATGGGATTATGATATAAGAAAATTAACAGGAACAACGTGGTCTCGAATAGCACAAGATAGAAAAATATGGGCGCAAATGAGCGCAAATTATTAGAACAACGAATAACTAAGACATCGTCGAATAATAATAAGAACATAGAATAACATTGAAATAAGGGATGCTGCACCGTAATTGGAAACGGTTGATAAAGCTGCACATGATGATGATATATATATATATATATATATATATATATATATATATATATATATATATATATTAATTAATATAACTCCCCTTGGTGTAAGGTATCGGTAAGTTTGAGCTCAAATTCTACCCAGAGATTATCTTACATTGTTTTTTTGTATTAACCATTTATTTCATTATTAACTTTAATTATTTCATTATTTGTTTACTTAACTAATTTTTTTTATATTTCATCTTGCGTTATTAACTCTGGTTATTATCCCTTCAGGATAATAGACCGTTTCAATTATTTAACTTGGCTTGTTCCCATTTATATATTACTTTGTTTATATTTGAATTTAGAGGTGTTTAACAATATTGTTGGTCATATTGTAGGTTAGTTTAATATTGTAACGAAATAGCCCATCTCCGATACGTCATAATTCTTAGAAGGACGAATCTAGAAAACGTAAGAATCGGCATGTCAATAGCGGCCGTCTTTCGGACGGGAGACAATTAGAGGTGGGAAAACGCCAGAATGTTCTCGAAAAGTAACTTTATTATATATATATATATATATATATATATATATATATATATATATATATATATATATATATATATATATATGTAACGTTGTTAGGAGTGAGTTTAGTTGATAAGAGAGTACCGAACTGTAAACTTATAAATAAATATATGTATATAAATTCGAACCGCTCGTTTTATTTAATCACGCTACAATATATTTACTTGGCTATACGTTCTTCCAACGTTAGCATTATTTTGTTTAGGGTTGTTTTTTAACCTAGATGTAGGTTGTACACTCTATATCAGAGTTATTCTGTAACTTTTTGTTATAGTTGTTTTCAACATTTCTTTTAAAATATTATATTGTGAAATTTTCATATACTTTTTGGTAACTTAGAGATTGTCAAAATCTAAGAAGTTATATTTAATAAACTTGAATTTGTTTTGCATATAATTTTTTATTAATATTTCCTTACCTTTTTACATTTACAGTATTTTTGTTTATTACATCAACTTTAATTAATATTAGCAGTATACGATACCTGAAAGAGTGACCGTTACTCTTTTTAGAGTAGTATCCCTCTTCTGGCGCCCTCAATTTGTTTTCTTTGTTAATTTTCATTATATCTATTCATTTTTTATATCTTCTTTTCTATCCATCATAAATATTTTCCTGATTTACTGTCTTTAAAAGGCATGCAAATTGGCCGTATCCATCCTTGAGTTTCTAGTGGTCATTCTCTTGCCTACATTGCTAGTCTAGCCACATTCCGTTCAATATTTTTTTCATACTTCTTTACTTAATTGTTATCTATTTTACTTCTATCAATTTTATCCCATATATATAGACCGCTCTTCTTATACATCTCTCCTCCTACACACCCCAGTTTTTTGCTACATTGGTGCCCAACGTGGGGCCTTTTCCAAGTTTTTGGTTTTAAGACAGTAACTTTTAGCTGATTTCTTTTTTTTCTTACTTGAGTTTTTGTATTTTTGCTTTTTCTTTTTTTTACTCATATTATTGCTGATTTATTCTATCTTTAAATTTTTTATTAATACTAAACATGTATACTTATACTGCTGTATTGATTTATTAGTTTTATTTATTAGATTTATTAGTTATTAATATTTTGAGACTTCAGTGATAGGTTATAGTAGTACAACTTACATTCTAGGTTGAATTTTGTATTTTTATTGAGAACTTATATTTACTTACTTACCTACACCTACTTATATCGTATATTATATAAACTTTTATTCCTACAGCCAACAGTATTATACTTATAGGTACTATTAATTGTTGCATATATATTAATATTTGGTTTAGAATAGTTATAATTTACATATAACTAGAAATTATTTTGAGTATTTTAGTAAGATAACTAAGGTATTTATTTGATTATATATATATATATTATTTTTGCTGGCTATTTTGATCTTGGTGGTGTGTTGCTAATAATTTGTCCACATTTTTTTTTTGCAACTTAGGTATAATTAATAATTAGTATTTCATATTTCTGATCTTGGTATCACTTTGTCCATATTTTTTCTCTCATCATGTGTGCTTTCAAAGTTGAGCATCTTTTGGTAAACGAATTGGATTACGAATTGAATATTAGGGGTATAACGCCTGCAGAGTCGGCAAAGGTTGAAGACAAACGCAAGCTTTTGCGTGGAGATTTAAAGCAGAAACAGGACAATAGGAGTTTTACTCAGATTTCTGCTACACACATCCCTTTCGATGACCAACAGAAAGGAATATCCGAAACCTTAGATGATTTGTCGACGAGACTAGGAGATTTCAGGGGAACTGTACAAGATAACTTGTATGCGCGACTAACTTCTCGTTTAGCTCACATTTCTGGCCGCGTACATTTGTTACATTGCACTACTGAAGAGCAGGAATCTTTTAAAAAGACTGTTTCTCTGAGAATACTTACATTGAAGGGTGAACTTGATTCTAGAGTTAATTACATTGTTACATCTGCTCCTAATGCTCCAGTCAATGTAGTTCCTAGCTTCGCATACTCCAAACCTGTGCAAGTACACAAATGGGGTGTTTCATTTTCTGGTGAAAACAGCACACTGATGTGATGTCATTTATAGAAAGGGTTGAATGTCTTCGTGTTTCTAGAGGTGTCTCTGAAGAGGATTTGTTTGCTGCTTCTGCTGAATTGTTCACCGGTACAGCTTTTACATGGTTCATGAATAATAGAGGTAGTTTTTCTTGTTGGTATGATCTGGTACACAAGTTGAAGTCAGATTTTCTTCCTTACTCATTCCAGGATGATCTATTGGACCAAATCAAAAACCATAAGCAGAAACCTGGAGAATCTGTCACCATGTTCATTAACACTATTTTGGGCATGTGTAGCCGTTTGGAGACTTCTTTATCAGATTCTGCTAAGATAAAAATTATTCTTAAATGTCTGTTACCTTTTTATCATCAACAGCTAGCTCTTATGGACATCCAAACTATTAATGACCTTACTGTAAAGTGTAAACGTTTAGATGAAACGTTATCCTGGTCCTCTCAGTCTTCATCCACATCTCGACCTTCTTCTAATTTTTCTTCTCAGCCAAACTCTTTTAGTCATCGTTCTTGGCAAAATAAGGGCCCAGAACGTAATGTGTCAGTTGTAAGTTCTATCGTCTGCTGGAATTGTCGTCAGTCTGGTCATTCGTTTGTTGAATGTTCGAGCCCTCGCACTCGTATTTTCTGCCATGGTTGTGGTAGAGAAAACACTCTCAAGAGAAATTGTTTTAAGTGTTCGGGAAACGAATTGTCGGAGGTCCGTTCCCTGAGCGTTTCTCCGTCCACCATACAATCAGGGAATCAAACCCAAACTTCAAACGAGACCGCTGGTTCAAGCACATCCAGCAACCCAAACCCATCTCCGAGTCGGAAAGGGAAAAGAGTATCTGTCAAAAAAGCAAAGCACACCACAGGACAAAATCAGTCCCGAAATTAACTACTAATCATGAAACGTTGAATCCGCCTGTTTTAAGTGATCACAGATGGTCAACTACCAATTCTTCTTTACCCAGTAGCGTTAAACACAATTCTAATGATTACAGTAGTGAAATAGTTCCATTATCAGTATCAACTTCTAGGTCTGTTGATGATGATGATATGTCTATGGTTGTACCATATAATATTTATAACCAATCAAATACTTTAGGTAAGCCAAAAATTTGTTGGAAAATCTGGTAGGTCTATTCAAACAGGGGTAAGTCCTGATTTTGCCGACGGTGTTACTTGACTAACACAATCACCAGTTAAAAAGGGAGGAAGAAGTAGAAGAAGTATCAAGCTTCCACATGCAGTAGGTGCTGGAGCTTGGGTTGAATACTGGAAGAAAAAAGATGAAGAAAAAATACAAAAAGACCAAAAGAAAAAAGAAAGACTTGAAAATAAAACCGAAAAAGAAGAGTTACAAAAAAGAAGGGCAGAAATACAAGTAACGGATAGAGAAAAAAATATGAAGAAAAGAAATAAACTATTAGAAGAGTCTTCATCATCATCATCATCATCTGAAGAAGGAAATTTAGCTTTGGTAAAATTTACCAAAATCCACAATAAATCATAGAAGTTTTACGTTCAAAAACTAATTTTTTTTGTTTTATAAAATGTTGTTTTAAGATGAGAGAATTTTACGGCGTTAGGATTTTGAATAAAATATAACAACGAATTTTATTCAAAATCCTAACACCGTAAAATTCTGTCATCTTAAAACAACATTTTATAAAACAAAAAAATTTCTCAAGGATCACCCTGACTTATACATTCTACCGGCAGACAAAGAAGGTTGTACCGTCGCAATGGCCAAATTAGACTATATTCAAAAAGTAGATACTCTTCTACAACATAATACAACATACACCCAAATTAACAATGATCCTACTACGTCCATCCAAAGTACATATAATAAATTAATAACAACTTTAAAGAACGAAAATAAGCTTACAGAACAACAAGCTAAAGAACTAAAAATTTACAATTCTGACATACCCAAATTATATGACCTACCAAAAATACATAAAGCGAATATACCATTACGTCCAATTGTTGTCCAAAGGTACAACCTATCCAAATTCTTGGGAAATATACTTACACAGACATTTGAAAATGCGCCAAGTTTCAATACAAAAGATACATTTTCTTTTGTCAATGCTGTAAATGGGATCCAGCTACCAGATAACTATGTTTTGATATCATTATATGTAGTGTCAATAATTCAGTCGCATAGATTCAAAACCCGACAAGTCACAATTTTTTCAAAACCTTTTTTATTAGATATAAGAATTTGAAATACATAAACCTACAAGTCCATAATACATTTATCAAGCAAATCCTGACATATCCGATAATTATAGGCTCCCAAAAATGTACCTTAGATGCAAATACCGAGACTACATTATAATGCACAGTCTAGGTTTGGCGTGATTATTTGGTGGGTGGATCCAATTTGAAAATTGGCGGGTTTCATGTTTATTAAAATGACAATTGAGGTATCACTCTTAGGTTATTAATTTAACTTAGAAAAATTATAATAATTTTATATTTATTTTATCTTTTGGGACTCTGAAATATTTTCAGCCCGAAAATAACTTAGACGTATTTTGCTAACATTATTTTCTCTTTTAGGGACTTCGAAAATATTTCGAATATTTTATTTCTTTTTCAGGTTAAAAATAACAGATTATTTTTCTGATATTTATATACTGTTTTGGGACTTTGAAACATTTTTACTATAAAAATAACTTGAGATTATTTTTACTTTTCAGGTCTTTTTCGACTTAGGAAATTTTTAATACGAAATTTGTGAATAACTTTTTATTTGTTTATATTTTGTTGCATGTCTTTGTTGATTAGTCCCGGAGGCACTACGACAGACACAAATTTCGCATTTTCAGGAAAATCTGACAATTTTAAATAACTTTTGTCTCCCGAAATTTTTGGGACTTCTTTTACAGATTCTTAGTTCTAAGACTAATTAACACTTTTATTGCAGATTCTTACTTGTAATAAACATTTAATTGTATTTTATTATAACATATTATAACCTATATGTCCACGGACCGTGATCCCTATATGCTCCGGTCCAACATAACAATGGATAGTGCGACTGGACCACCTTCCCTCATTCCCGAGGGTCAAATTCAGCGACAATTAGTAATATATGTAGTAAAATTTCATAAAATATATGTATAAATGCTTAGTTTAGGCCTGAATTTTAAAGCTGTGTTAAGTAATGATGTTATATTTGTAGGCTTTTATATTAGAATTGTATTTTTAAATCGGGATGTACTGGGCCCTAGACGAAGTTTAGAGGGGTTTTCCTTCGCCATTGCACCAATAACGGCCCCCCTCCTTTGATTTCCCAGATTTTTAATAAACAATAAAGACATTTTAAACATAGCTGTTTAGTGTTTTATTTGGTTTGCAATAGTTATTTCCAGTAAACCTCTGCTTCATTTTGTTGACAATGATAATTTTTCATAGTACTCGATTCACAATATATCTTTTTATTACCCTACCTTTGTGGTGAAATCTAACATAATTCAGTGTTCTAAAAAATTGATAAATGTCAATTTTGATTTATGCAAAGAGGCAGGTCTACATCAGCAATTTTTATTATAAAACAGCTAATTTAACAATTTAGAGTGAAAGAGATATACTTGCACATAGTATTATTAATATTGAGAAAGCACATGGTGATCAGAAATCTACTGTGGCAGAGATTTAGTAGGAAAGGAGTGCCGGCTGAATATGTAAGTGGAGTATGAGCAAGTAACAACTATAATAGTGTTAGAACTACTATATATAGTTAGAATAACTATTATAGTGTTAGAACGATACAATTGTAGGTGAAACTGGCCAATTTTGTGTGAAAATAGGGCTTCATCCGGGTTTCGCCCATATTTATTCTCATTTGTGCTGGATTAGATAACAACTGAACCTCCTTGGTATAGAGTAGCGGAGACAGATCCTTAATGAAAAATGATTAAAATTAAGTTGGATACAAACAAAATATTTAGAATATTTTTTAAAGATGATATTTCAAGTCCAGGTAGAGTAGTTGGCTTGAATAGACAAGAACTCACAAAAGATGATAATTTTCGGCTGTTAGGATCGGTATTACCGTTTTATTTATCATACTTCAATTAAAAAGGAAAGAGGCAAATTGAATGATGTGTAATAAAAAAGGTACCAAGAAAACTAAAAGGTAATTGTATAGGACTACTTTTAGACCAGCTATGATGTATGGTACTGAATGTAGGGCAGTAAAAAAGGGATGAACAGAAATTGCATGTTTCTGAAAAACCATAATCTCAGAGAAAAAGCGGAGAGTTACTGAGTCCTTGGAAGAGAACAGAAAAGTTTACAGGAAAATAATTAGAGAAGCCGATCCCACATAGAGAAAGCTAACGAGAATAATAATGTTAATGAATGTTCTAGAAATAAAAATAATAAGAAGAACCTCTAAATCTTAATAAAAAAAATTACCTAATCAAAAAAATTAATACAATATCTATATATCTAATAAAAAAAAGCATCACTAGCATATCAAAATAAAAATCAGAATTTAATTTTACCTACATAATCTCAAAAAAAAAAAAAATACATTTCTAATAAAACTGTAATAGCCAGCTTAATCTTAAAATGTGAATATTATCCGCTTTGTACCAATACCACAGTATATTGCTACTCTGTATATTGCTAATAAATTCTTTAGCGATATACTGTGTCACAATACCTCAATTGTCATTTTAATAAACATGAAACCCGCCAATTTTTAAATTGGGATCCACCCACCAACCAATCACGCCAAACCTAGGCTGTGCATTATAATGTAGTCTCAAATACCGACAGGTCCATTCTCGTTTTAAATGCAAAAGCCGACACTTCCAATCCGCCAATAGACGCGTAGTATTTTACTCGCCACCTGATTTCGGTTGACAACGTGTTAGCCAAGCAGATCAGTTTAGTTTATGCTTTTAAGTAAGTTGTTTGCGGTGTGTGTAATAAATTGCTAAAATAATGAATTCATTGGCAACTTTAAATACTGTTGGACAGTTTATTAATGTAAAACAGTGTGATGTGACAAAGGCTCGAAAAAGAGCGAAGGTCGAAACAAGAAGAGAAAAGGCAAAACGTGCAAGGAATAACCTATAATATTACAATAAAATAGTACATTATTTGTGATGAAATAATTATTTTTAGGTATGCTGCCAAAACATTACCTGTGTACCCCACTTGCGGCCATAAGGGAAAGCCATATCAGCCATTTCAATGTACATCTCATCTGTCCATGAACGATGTAAGAGACTTTCATTGAGCTTTTTATCAAAATAAGGATAAAAGGGGACAATACATGTTCATTTTACGCCACATTGACTCACGTATCCCGGTAAGACAAAGGAAACGAACAGCCAACAAAAATAAATCAAAATCATTACAATTAAAAAAGATAGAATTTAAACATTATGAAAAACTATAAGAAGCATTCACTTATTCCTACCGAAAGAAGGGGCGGAGATCGAATTGGATAAAAAAACGAAGGTAAAAAACAATCAATAAAAAATTCATCGAGTCCCTAAAATGTGCGGAATCTCATTATTGCCGTTCAAAAACATTCAATGGAATTTATTTGCCTACTGAATTAAGTATCTCAAAATTATGGAGAATATACAACGACAAAATGGCCCAAACCGAAGACTTTAGAGTTAAAGAATGTTTCTTTAGAGATTATATTAACAAAAATTTTAACGATGGCTTTGGAACTCCGAAGACAGATTTGTGTTCAACTTGTTTACAGTACAAATCCAGCATAAAAGGCGAGACTGACGAAGCAAAAAAAACTAGTATGGAAGCACAACAATGTCTCCACAAAGTAAGAAGTGAGAGTTTCTACAGACTTCTTCAAGAAGAAAGAGACGACATGGTCACATTTTCATTTGATTGTCAGAAGAATTTGGCGCTACCAAAACTTCCGGATCAGTCGGCTTATTTCAGTATGCAACTCAATTTTTATCACCTAACTGTAGTTTGTGGATCTTCAAAAAGTAAATTAACTCCAGAAAATGTTACGTCATATATGTTTGGACGGAGTTGGACTATCATAGAAGTCCAAACGAAATATCGTCGTTCTTGCACCACTTCCTTTCAAATTTTAATTTTGTGGATAATGTACGTGTTCTTCGGCTTATTTACGATGGGTGTGGAGCACAGAATAAAAATTCAACGGTCATCACCATGCTGAGCTATTGGCTTCAGTTTGAAGCTCCAAGACAAATAAAGGAAATTGAGATAGTGTTTCCCGTTGAGGGGCATTCTTATATTCCCCCTGATCGTGTGTTTGGACAAATTGAAAGAATTTATAAAAAACACACGGTAATTGTTCATCCTGATGAATATGTAAAGTTATTCAAAAAGTTTGCCACTGTTTACAGAGCTGGAACTGGTGTTGCAATTAAGGATGGCAAGGCCGAAACTGAAAAAGTAATAAAACAACCAGGCTATTGGCATTTTAAGTTCCAACCGTCAAAGAGAGTAATCATTATAAGTGGACAAACAGTACCACTTATAAGGGGTGAGGCATTTTACAAAACTGACATGCGCACCCAAAAGCTTATGCAAAAGAGGGAAAAAAGTCTCACAAATTAGTCCAAGAACACTGAAGGCTGGGATAGCGATTAAAGAAGAAAAGAAAAAAAAGTATTACTAAGCTATTGGAGAAACACTACGGAAAGGGATGGCAAGATAGAGATGAACTGGTCTTTTTCAAAGAAGTATTCCATGAAGCTATAGAGGAGGGACAAGGCAGTGAGGCAAACGAAGAGGCAGATAATTGCGAAGCAGAAACAGTTAGCTTTGCAATATAAAATAGTGGATAAATGTTATCTTACGTTGTTGAGTAATTAAACTTATTTTTCTAATAGATTTCGATTTTCTTTTCTTTCAAAATATTAAATTCATCTGCAAACCCCGACATGTCCGAAATATATTATACAATTACCTGTTTCTGGGGGCCCCTAGATTTTTTCAAAGTGTTTTGTTATGTATTATTATCAAAAACCTCAATTTTCTAAAAAAGTCGCTGCTTAATTTAATAGGATATAGATATTACAAGTTTTTCTTCATTATCTTAAATCTCATTTACCTGGACTTGTCGGGTTTTGAATCTAGGCGACTGATTTACTAACATCCCAATAAAGTTAATCATTGAAACCATACAAGAAAAATGGTCTAAAATAGAACAATTCACACCATTATCAAGAAAAGACTTTCTGTCATTAATAATATTCTTATTTGATAGCACATATTTTTGTTTTTGTGATAAATTCTATAAACAAATATTTGGAACACCCATGGGCCCTACAGTCCTATTAGCCATATTTTAGCAATAATTATCCTAGACCATTTATTAGACCTTGGAATCTCAAAATTGCCGTTTTCACTAGCATATATTTATAAATTTGTTGATGAGATAATATGCCATTCAACCATATTCAGACAGTACAAACGATGTTTAATTCACTTCATCAAAATATTCAATTCACTGTCGAATATGAAAATGAAAATAGTATACCTTTTTTAGATACCAAAGTCATAAGAACTAATGACAACAAAACAAAATCATATTAGATTGGTATCAAAAAGTTACTGCATCCGGCAGATTCATAAATTATTATTCTAATCATCCTAGAAATCAAAAATTCAACACAATTGTATCTATGAAAAATCTTGTAACGGCAATCTGTGATCGGAGTTTCCTAGATGTCAATTTAAAGAAACTTTTTGAAATGTTTTTAAACAATGGCTTCCCAAAACATAGGGGAAGTATGCCTATGATGGCATTCCTAACTTCACCTCTCGTTTTTTTATTAAAATACATGATCACATTTGTTACAATTTTTTTTCTAGTTCAGTTGAATGTACCAATTAAGCTGGACATATAAAGGTCAAAGGGAATGTGGATTTTTATATTAAAAAATTAAAATATCAGAAATGTCAAGTGTGCCATCATAGGCACATTCCTTACCTATGATGGCATGGCTGCACAGTATAATAGAAAAAATATCTTTTAGTGGAGTTTTTGCATTTTATTCAAAGAGAATAAATCACAACAAAAATTTAAGAACATAAATCACAATAAAATATTTTACATTTTTATCGACCCCAGCGCATTCAGAGTGACACCAGGATTGGCACTTCTGACATTTAATCCAGCATTCTTTCGACTTTGAGAGGGAATACAGGCCATTACAATACCAGCAAGCGACGTCGGAATCATCATCTTCAAAATTTTTGTTATCACTCGCGGATTCCTGTTCCTTCTCATAATTTCTCTCTATCCCTTCTTTTGCCATTCGGTATAATGTTCGTTTTTTCAGGAAAAGTGTCATCCACAGATTTCCGTTCTAATCAACTGTTGTACGTAGCTTTTCCTTTAGGTTCTATTTTCTGTTTTATTTGTCGTTTAACTTTGTTTGCCAGTTTTGTTCGTTCCACATTTTCTTTTTCAACAACCTTATCCTGTGAAATTATAAAAATTTGGACCAAGACACGAGGCGCAGTAAGAGGGATGATGTATACCGTGATCAATGTGGATGAAGACGTTGCCGAAAAGATCTTGCAAATGAAAAGAATAAAAGTAGACTACACATCCTGCCGAGTAATAAAATGAAGGGTAGAAATACCGAGATGCCTGAGATGTCTTGCCTTTGGACACAAACAATGGCACTGCAAGGGATAGAACAGAAGAGGATGTTGCTTCCTCTTCTGGAAGCGCTGGAATGCAAGGAAGAAACAACCAGATGCCTCAACTGCGACGTGAATGGGCATGAGGCAAATTTAAGAAAATGCCCAAAGTTCAACCGACTGGTTGAAAATAGGAATAACTGAGGACTAGTCCCAAGAAGAGTACGAGAGTGTAAAAGAGAGCGCGAAAGAAGTCCAAGGTTTAGAAATGGCAAACAAAGAAAACATGACTCGAGAGCTGAGAGTGCGCCAAACTAATGTGGGAACGGCAAGATTAGCATATGATCTTGCTGAGACTGCCGCAGTAGAAAAGAACATCGATGTGCTGGTGACGGCGGAACCAAATCCAACAGAGGCGAAAAGAAGAGGATGGTTTGTAGATATGACCGGAAGAGCTGCTGTACGAATCTATAATAGGAAACTGCGAGTGTATGAAATTAAGCCGAAAGAAGGATATGTGATTGTTCAGATGGAGGGGGTGCGGCTGGTCTGCTGTTATATTTCTCCAAACGTGACGGTGGGCGAGTACGAGATGAAGATAGACGAGATCATGCAGGAAGTGGGAAACACAGGAGGAGAATACGTAGTGCTGGGAGATTTTAACGCAAAAGCACCGGAGTGGGGATCTCCCATCACCGATACTCGCGGCAGGATACTAACTGACTGGGTGGGTGCCCTAGACCTAGTAGTTCTGAACACAGGTCTGGAACTTACGTTTGTTAGGAGAGGTACAGGTACGTACATCGACGTAACCATGGCGACACAAGAAATAGCGGCGAAAGCAATAGGCTGGAAGGTTTTGCCAGACCACACTGGAACTGAACATCAGTACATTGAGTTCTCAATAACTGGAAAGGGGAGCACTAACACGGTCCGTGCATCCGGGACGTCGGTGGGAAGATGCGGCGATGGGAATGACTGGAAAGTATACGAGGAGCTAATTAAATGGAGAGTGAGCATAATGCAGGGTCAATCACCGACAGTGAAAAGCGAGAGTCATTAAAGAAGCGATGGAGGGAAGCAAGATTGGTCGCCAAGATATCAACAGGATGCCATATTGGTGGAATGCGGACATCGAGGCACTAAGAAATGTATGTATAGCAATGAGAAGAAGGTTAACAACAGCAATAGGTAGAGCAGGAATCAACCCTGAGATCATCGAGGAGATCAAGGAAGAGTACCGCGCAAGTAAGAAGAAACTGTACAGGAAAATCCGTACAGAAAAAAGAAGGCACTGGAAAAAGTTTTGTGAACAGCTGGATGAGGACATCTGGGGTCAGGGTTACAAGATCGTCATGAAGAAATTCCATGAGTATTCTCCTTACGAAATGCCTATGGACAAGAAGCTTGAGGTAACAAGAGAGCTCTTTCCCGACGGAAGATGTCATGGTGTATGGAGCGATAAAGGAGCTGAGCGAGCTGTACCCTTTACCATGGATGAACTTATCGAGGCATTGGGTTTACTGAAGACTCGTAGGTCCCCAGGACTAGATCAGATACCACCTGAGGCGGTGAAGGGTCTAGGACGGGTGGAACCTGCGTGGCTTTTGGAACACATGAATGCACTGCTGGAAGCACAAACCTTTCCTGAGCCTTGGAGGACATCGAGGTTGATACTGCTTCCCAAAGCTAGGGAAAAGTATCGCCCCATCTGTCTGCTTCCATGCATCAGTAAGCTGTATGAAAGGATGCTGCGAGTACGCATAGACGACATGATTGAGAGGTCAGGTGGTTTATCAAGGAGGCAATTTGGTTTTTGTAAAGGGAAAAGCACGATTGATGCAATCATGAGTGTACTCGAAACATTGGGCAACAAAGGATAGATGAACATCGCTTGGCGGCCCTGCTGTTGTTTGATGTTAAGAATGCATTCAATACGTTGCAGTGGAACGAGGTAATGAAGGCAATGGAGGAGAGAGAATGTCCTGGTTACCTGATGAATGTGGTGGCGGAGTATCTGTCCGAGAGAAGGATTATGGTGGAAAAGGGCACGATCGTGGACGTGACGGCCGGGGTACCCCAGGGATCTGTCTTGGGCCCGACGCTATGGAATCTGGCATATGACGGGGTTATGCACTGTGAATACGGAGAGGGTACAACCCCCTTCACATTCGCGGATGACCTCGCTGTACTGGTAGTGGCCCGGGATGAGCCAGATCTCAAATACCGGGTTCGAAACGCAGGCGGCGTCGTAAAGAAACGGATGACTCAGCACGCAGACTAAAACTTGCGACAGAGAAAACCGAAGCCATCATTCTGAAGGGGACAAGGAATAGGCAAAATATTGAATTAAAATGTGCGGGAGCATGTCTAACACCCTAGAAACAAGTAAAGTATCTAGGAGTGACATTGCACCAGAATGGAAAATGGGGGAAGCACGTACGGGAGGTGGTCCGGAAGGCTGCGAATAGTGCGGCTGCGTTGGGGAGGGTGATGCCGAACATTGGAGGACCCAAATCCGAAAGGAGGAGGGTCTTACACGGTGTTGTACAGTCGATCGTCCTCTACGCGGCACCAATCTGGAGCGAGGCGGAAGAGATAACGGCCTATAGGAGTCTCATGACACGAGTAGACAGAACAAGTCTGTTGCGAGTGGCATACGCCCACAGGACTGTGTCTGTGGCAGCCTTATGGACCATCACTGGATGTGTTCCGTTGCATGTTTTGTCGGTGGAAAGAAAAGAGCTTTATAAGAGAAGAGGTCCAAACCTTAATGTGGCCGAGAGAAGACAGGAAAGGAAAAGGTCAGTTGAAGGATGGCAAGAAGAATGGAACAACACGAAAAATGTGGCACAGTCGACGAAAATGCTGATCCCGAACATAAAATATTGTGTGGAATGTGGCCACAGGCGACTGGATTATTTCCTGACGCAGGTGCTCACAGGACACGGGTGTTTTAGGGCCTACCTCTATAGGATTGGAAAGGCTGATACAGATGAATACCTATACTGTGGATACTCGGACACTGTGACACATACGAGGTTAGATTGCAGCAGATGGATAGTGGAAGGAACAGCATGTTAACAGAAATTTTGTTACAGTGAGAGAAATGATTGAGAGAATGATTGAAAATAAATTAGTCTGGACTAACATACACAGCTATATCCGTGCAGTGATCAAGAAAAAGTAAGAGGAAAAAAGAATGCTGGACCAACGCTAAAGGTAAGAGTGAATGATGCTGAAAGGTGAAGCTAGAAAAGTGGGCCACACTGTATGAGTTAGAATGCGTGAGTCAGACTGTGGGGAAGGAGGAAATGCCCATCTGGGAATGATGCCGAACTAGGAGCGATGAGTGTCTTCTACGCGCTATCTGGAACGATACAGGGAGCCTCCTTGCTGATGAATAGAGTGTGGATGTGTATGAATGGAGAATGAATGAATAAAGGTAGTGATTCGGAAGTGATGCTGGCCTTACAGCGGCCATTCCGCTTCCGGATCGCTGGATGACAGAGGAGGGTCTGGTTTAGCAGGTAGGCGTTCAGCATAGACTCGGCGACGAGAGGGCATTTTAAAGTACCTCAGGAACTATCGCCGGGAGTACGAAGAACGAATCCTACACTAAAGTTAGTCAGGCGGCGTCCTGGACTGAGATGCCTTTTGAAGATTCCAGACCCCCCTCTATAAAGACGAAAAAAAAAAAGGTTCTATCTTCTGTTTTATTTATCGTTTATCTTTGTTTGCCAGTTTTCTTCGTTCTAAATTTTTTTTTCAAGAACCTTATCTTTCAATTCTTGAATTTCAGGGGTTGAATTTATTAACGCTGTTTTTCCACGCTTCTTTTGTTTTTTTGTGTTTGAATGCGAAACACTTGGAATGGGTGATAAATCTTGGATTGTTATGTGAAGAGTATCCTGTTGAGTATTTTCTAGAAGGACCGGTTGGCAGTCTTTAGGTGGGTGGTTTTGTCCACTTTCTAGGTTTTTTTCTAGATTATAATCTGGATTAAATTAAATGGCCAAATATATGGCCTAGGAGGACAAATTCGTTAAACTTCCCGTGCTCGAATCGGTATCAATAAAGTGTTATGATCATTTCGGCCTAGCCCAGCCTCATCAGACACTTTGGGCTGATACAAATTCAAACTCGGAAAGTCCAACGAATGTCTCCCAAAACTTCACTACAACAGTAGTTAGCTACAAAGGCGCCACCTGCTTTGGCGGCCGTGAACGAAAACGATATGATAATATCGTTTTCTGTATCCTCTGCGCTATGCGAAATGTGTAAAAGATATAATCTTTTAGCGAAAGCCGCTATCGCTTTATTAAATTAAATGGCCAAATATATGGCCTAGGAGGACAAATTCGTTGCAGGTGGCGCCTTTGTAGCTAACTACTGTTGTAGTGAAGTTTTGGGAGACATTCGTTGGACTTTCCGAGTTTGAATTTGTATCAGCCCAAAGTGTCTGATGAGGCTGGGCTAGGCCGAAATGATCATAACACTTTATTGATACCGATTCGAGCACGGGAAGTTTAACGAATTTGTCCTCCTAGGGCATATATTTGGCCATTTAATTTAATAAAGCGATAGCGGCTTTCGCTAAAAGATTATATCTTTTACACATTTCGCATAGCGCAGAGGATACAGAAAACGATATTATCATATCGTTTTCGTTCACGGCCGCCAAAGCAGGTGGCGCCTTTGTAGCTAACTACTGTTGTAGTGAAGTTTTGGGAGACAGTCGTTGGACTTTCCGAGTTTGAATTTGTATCAGCCCAAAGTGTCTGATGAGGCTGGGCTAGGCCGAAATGATCATAACACTTTATTGATACCGATTCGAGCACGGGAAGTTTAACGAATTTGTCCTCCTAGGCCATATATTTGGCCATTTAATTTAATAAAGCGATAGCGGCTTTCGCTAAAAGATTATATCTTTTATAATCTGGATTGTTTAGATGGATGTTATGAGTTCGATCTTGATTGCTCTCTATAGGTTTATCTGTAACCAATCATGTAGCGAACATCCATTCCTTAAAAATATCAGGATTAAAAGGTTGAATCCTTGTTTTGGCAAAGGCATTTATGGCATTAGCAGGAGTAGCACTTTTAAGGTAAGCTGGTTTAAACTGTGATGGGTAGCTCTTTCGGGGCGACAGACTCAGTAAAACACAGTTTGAAATAAAAAAAAATAAATCTATTAATTTAGCATATATACAATAAATAAAATAAAATGAATTCTACGCCGTACATATAATAAATAAAAGTGAAGTGAATTCTACGTCCTCGTCTGGGTCCCGTGATGAATGAACCCCCCGGCTAACGTCTATAAAAGAAAAGAAACTAATTATTACTAATAAAGAAATGAATTAGGGAAGTCGATCACACGCAGACTTATGTTCGCTTCCGCTTCAATTCAGCAGGAGCTCTGAACGTACTCACAAATAAAATATTCAGCTGAGCAGATCCACGGTAATGTTCAATACACAATACCGATGGGTTTCGCTTGGTTAAGCACATAGTATGATCCTCAATACGGAAATCTCTCTGTCTGGGTTGGCTCACAGGTTCACTACACCGGTGAGTCAGGGAGCCTAGAGCGCTAGCTACAAGACTGTCTAATTCCGCTACTCACACGCCTTAAATAGCCGCTCTGAATCCCACTTCGTCGTCTCGTTGTAGAAGTGGATGCGCAAATAGTGACACTCCCACGGTTCGAACTGTTTAACGATCAGAACATCGTTACACCCCCTTCTCTTTGGAAAAAAAAGTAACATACCCTTTTTTTGTGTATATGGTGTCTACAGCCTTGTGATGCCATCTATCCCTCTCGGTATCTTTATCACAATCTTTCTCCCGTTGTTACAGCATATCCTGTATCTTTTGGTCCCCCTCTCGATCAGGTGTTTTGGGACGATCTCTATAAGATCGGCGTGTTTTCCGGGTTCAGGTTCTCCTGGAGTGGACGCGGATTGGGCTTCTGGTCCTGTTTTAGTATCGGGTACGCTCGTCTTCCTTGGTGGTGTCCCGAAAAGTTCGTGGAACCTCTTCATGATCCTCTCCGCGTTTTTACCTGGTGTCACGGGTAGTTCGGGTCTCTTTGGCGTTCCCAGAGGGGTCATCTCTTCCGGTATCTCTAATACGTCTTCCATGTTTGATATGGATGAACTGAATTCTGCTTGCTAGCAGTGCCACTTAAATACCGTTTGGTTGTGGTGGGGATTGGATTTCTGTAGTAACATTTCCCCCCTCCCATGGTTTTAAATCTTTTACATACGCCGTCATCTGCTTGCGGCTACTACTATCGGCCAATTTCAGTTTTACTATTACTGGTGATATCACTGACGTTACTATGTATGGTCCTGAGTACTTCGGCGCTAGTTTGCTGGTAAAAGCCGCACTAGCCGATGATAGATGGTGTTCCTTTTTCATGACTCGATCTCCTGCATGTGGCCGCCAGTCTCTTCGTCTTGGATCGTAATGTTTCTTTTGGTCCTCGAAAGCGTGTTCCATGTGCACTTTCGCCAGTACTCTTAACGCTTCTAACTTGTTTAAGTTCTCAGCATACTCCTGTATATCTTGTCCATTTGTCGCCTCTGTTGTGTCTAATTCTCTTCCGAAATTAAGCAGCGCTGGTGAAAATCCTGTTGAATCATGTCTTGACGAATTGATGGCGTAGCAGAATTCTGGTATGAATTTGTCCCAGTCTTTATGGTTATCCTCCACGTAAGTAGCTATCATAGTTTTCAGTACTTTGTTCATTCGTTCTACTGGATTGCATTGAGGTGAGTGTAACGATACGATCGTTACCTACAATAGCTACTAATTTGCGCCGCAAACTAGACAACCTATAACACAATTTCATATCGATTTACAATAAAATCGATTCCCATTGTCATTATAGGGAAAACGAATACTGGCCAGTGGCCATGTTCATTTTAGAACAGAACTTCCTGGAAGGGAGCTTGGAAGGAAGAAGAAAACAATTTTAAGTTATTTTATTATTTCTTGGGAAAGGGGAAGAGTTTATTTTTGGTTATTTTAAAGGAATTTAGTTTATGTGCGTTTAAAAAGCTACCACCTTGTTTTTATGAAAGAGAAAACTTCCAATAAGTTCTGGTAAGTCCAAATATCTTCCATTTAAATTGTCAGTTTCAATCATCTAAATCTTCTCAACTATTAGAAATACCCCACAATCATTCTTATTTTTTTTTATATACATATTATAATATTCCAGTATAGTACCTAACATTCAATATTTGAGCCAAGGTCACTTAATGGCAAATATATTTTAGTTTTTGTTACTAAAACAAAAACTATTTTAAGTACAAGAACCTAGAATAAACAAGGCTTTTTCTGTTCTCTTGTAGCCTGCCGGCCCAACCTCAGGGATTGGAATTTAAGTTTTATTATTTGGGAAGAAGGTATTTTGATTTGGGGAAAATTATACCGGGATTTGGGAAGAAATATACTTTGATTTGGTGAAGGATTTTGGTTTCATTTTCTGGTTGGTCTGCCAGTCCTTAAGCCTTTTACAAAGCACATAGGCTGATCCATCCTACAGCCATCCACTACCAGGACAGCGGATTAGGGAACTCCCTTTCCATCAAAAGGGTTATTAAGGACATTTATTTTCTTGTTAAAACTTAATAATTTAAATTTCAATTTTTTTATAATATATATATATATATATATATATATATATATATATATATATATATATATATATATATATATATCTTGGATACTTAGGCCTTCAGCCTAAGTGGGTTTACGAAACAGCGTTGTGCACAATACCTGATTAGTACCCTCAATTTTTTTTGAATCCTTTCACTTGCTTAATTTTATTCCCTATTTACTTTAAATTTATTTATTTATTAATATTTTATATTACACTTAATAAGTTGTTAGGATATATTATCTAATTTTATGGGAATTTGTATGTACCCTCATATATCGAATTGATGTATGTGTTGTTCTAGTGTCTTAACTGACTAGTCTCAGATTTTTAAGCTGCCCTTTTGTAACTGTATAAGTATTTAATTAGTTTATATTTTAATTACCATTTACTCCATGTGAGTTATTTAAATATTATTAACTTACCTTTCTCCTCATTGTTAGAGGACTGTTCAGATCAAACCTTGTTAGATATTTATATTTTTTGTCCTATTTTTAGTAACTGTTTTCTTGTAAATATATATTTTGGGGATATATTTTAATCATTATTTAGTGTATATAAGTATAGGGTTGGGATAGCACAGTAGGATTGTAATATAGTGTATAAAGCATTTAAGATTTTTATTTGTTTCCTATCATCTTTTATAATCAGTTAGTATATAACTACATATATCCCAAATTGGAGTGATATTCTAAATTCACCCTGGCGCCCATCTAAAGATCATCTTAGGATTGATCTGATTTAACCTTAAGTTACTACAGGCAAGCAAACGTGCCAACCTCCTCTCTGAGCATAACTCTCATTCTCTTGAACTAAGCCTATTCTATTGTAGTGCTTCCAGTAAATTTTATACTTTCTTTTGTATTGGTGACATTCCCAGTTATTTAACCTTTTATTTAAATAATTATTAAATAATTTTAAATTTTATTTAACCAGAAATCTTACATAATTTCTAATATTGGCTTCACCATTTCAGGCTTTTCCTTTTCTTATTTGCAACAATTAGCTCTCTCCATTTTTAATTAGCAACAATTAGCTTTTCCTTAGCTTTTACTTACTTCATTGATTCATTGGTAACAATTGGCGCCCAACGTGGGGCCTTCGTAGTAACATAAGTTATATTTTAGTTTTAGTATATTTACTATATATTATTTATTACTTATTTAAACTTATTTAAACAATATCTGAGTATATTTTCGAAATTTAATATTTTGATATATTTATGATTATTTTGATTAGTTTAAGATTCGTTATATTGAATTAACTTTTTTTCATAATATTAATACAAATTTACATTACTATAATTTGACTTGTTTGGTAAATACTGTGGTCTTGTGGTGTGTTGTAGAGGTTCATCATTTGAAATATTTTCATTATGTCTACATTTAAAGTAAAACATTTATTGGTTAGTGAGTTGGATTATCAACTCAAAATTAAGGGTATCAATATTGATGATTTACCTAATGTTGATGCAAAGCGCAAGGTCTTGCTTGAAACAGGAGGAGGGCAATAGGAGTTTTACTTAAATTTCTGCTGGATCGATTCCATTTGAAGAACAACAGCAAGGAATATTTCTGACTCTCGATGACTTAGCTCAGAAAATAGGCGAGTTTAGAGGAACTGTACATGCCAGTCAATATGGTCGACTAACGTCTCGCTTAGCACACATTTCAGGTCGTGTCCACTTGCTGAGTTGCATTGATGAGGATCAACACTCCTTTAAAAGGTCTGTCTCGGTTAGGATACTTACTTTGGAGGGTGAACTCGACTCTAGTGTTAACCCTATTGCTTCATCCACTCCGAATGCTCCAATTAACATAGTCCCTAGTTTTTCCTATTCCAAACCAATTCAAGTGCATAAATGGGGTATTACATTTTCCGGTCAAACTCAACATATAGATGTGATTTCATTTTTAGAGCGTGTAGAATGTCTTAGGGTATCTAGAGGTGTTTCAGAGGATGATCTTTTCGCTGCTTCAGCTGAACTATTCACAGATTCTGCGTTTACGTGGTTTATGAATAATAGGGGTCGTTTGTCTTGTTGGTCTGATTTGGTGCAGAAGTTGAAGTCTGATTTTCTCCCCTATTCGTTCCAGGATGATCTACTGGATGAGATCAAATCCCGTAAACAGAAACCTGGTGAATCAGTTACTATGTTTATAAATAATATTTTGGGTATGTGTAGTAAGTTAGATACTCCCTTATCTGACTCTGTAAAAATCAAAATCATTTTAAAAGGTTTGTTACCTTTCTATCATGCTCAGTTAGCCTTGGTGGATATCCACAACATTGAAGATTTGACTGACAAATGTAAGAGAATTGAAGAAACTCTGTCTTGGTCTTCACATCCTCCGACCTCATCTCGACCTACTTCAGGTCCTTCGTCCACTCCGTATCAATTTTCAAATCGTTCATGGCATCAGAAATCTAGGGAGCGTAACATATCGGTTTTAAATTCTAATTTATCATGTTGGAATTGCCATGAAGCTGGACACACATTTTATGAGTGTGAAAAACCAAGGACACATATATTTTGTCATGGTTGTGGGAGAGATAACACTCTCAAGAGGAATTGCTATAAGTGTTCGGGAAACGAGCAGACCGAAGCTCGTACCCTGAACGTTCCTCCGTCTACAATCCCATCAGGGAGTACAACCACAGTCGTGGAAGGAAATATAGGTCAAGCAGGGTCCAGCAATTCAAGGTCAGGTCCCCTATCAGAGAAACCATCAACAAAGCACAAACGCCACAACAAGTCGAATCAAGGGAAAAAGTAACTTGGAAACCCAAAGCACTCCATTCTGACGTTCTCAATTCTAGAGTATCTTCTCCTTTATTAAATGTTAGGTGTAATTATGTTAATAATATGGACCAGGAAACAGTTCTGTCATCTGTACCAAGTTTTGATGTTAAAAATGATAATGATAGTTCTATATTAGTACCTTATAATGACTATTCTATATCTAGAGTCTCTGGCTTAGATATAAATTCTTTATTAGTTAAGAAATGTAACGATAATCGACCATATCTCCAAATTGAGATTCTAGGACAATCTTGTTTGGCATTATTGGATAGTGGCTTTAATATTTCATTATTAGGTTCTCATTCATTGGAAATGTTAGATAAAGCTAACATTAGCATATCACCTATTTCCTCCCTGCAAGTGTCAACTGCAGATGGAACAATCCAGTCTATAGTAGGTAAATTTGAAACTGAAATTTTAGTGGCTAATATCAGGAGAAACATTACGTTTTATATAATTCCTTCTGTACAAAATTCCATAATTCTTGGCATGGATTTTCTAAATATATTTAATAGTACCTTGGATTGTTCAGATTTTTCATTGTGTATATCTCCACTGAATTTATCCACTCTTACCATCATCCATGATTTCTCTAGTTTATTAGTTTCACAACAGAAACAATTAGAGGCCATTATGTCCAAATTTTCATTGATCTCTTCAAAAGACAAATTAGGCCGTACCTCTCTAATTTCGCACACTATTGAGGTAAATACGTCTACTCCATTTAGACAATATTAATATCCTATACCTCAAGCGTGGCAAGCAGACTTGGGAAAAGAGATTGATTCAATGCTTTCTTTAAATATTATAGAACCATCGACTTCTTCTTATTGCAGTCCACTTTGGTTAACTAAAAAGAAGGATGGATCCTTCCGAGTTTGTTTTGACGGTCGCAAGTTAAATAGTATCACTGCTAACAGGGATGAAAATCCTATTCCCAGAATCGATGTCATCTTAAGCAAACTCCGGAGAGCCAAATATATCTCTTCTATTGACTTATCCAAAGCATTTCTACAAATTCCTTTAAGTGAAGAAAGTAAGAAATATACTGCTTTTGCTGTCACTGGTAAAGGTCTCTTTCAATTTGTCACTATGCCTTTTGGTCTTGTATCAGCTCCTCAGACCTTGTGTCGTCTGATGGACTTAGTCATTCGTCCACAATTGGAACCATATGTATTTTATTACTTAGATGACATTATAGTTGTAACTCCTGATTTTGATTTACATATTGAGATTTTAGAGAAAGTGTTTTCTCGCCTTCAAGAGGCGAATTTAACAGTCAATATAGAAAAATGTAACTTCTGTCGTCCTAATCTTAAGTTTCTGGGATATGTTGTCGATAGTCAAGGTTTGCAGACAGATCCTGATAAGGTAACTGCTATCAAGGATTTTCCAATACCGAAAACCACTACCCAACTACGTAGGATCTTGGGAATGTGTGCGTATTATTGTAGGTTCGTACCTTCCTACTCCACCTTATTGTCTTCACTTACTGATCTCCTTAAAAATAGGAAAAAGGGCCAGACTATTACCTGGACTTCTGAAGCCGATGATGCTTTCCGGCTTATTAAAGAAGCTCTCACTAGTGCTCCTGTCATGATGTCTCCAGATTTTAACGAACACTTTTATCTCATGACAGATTGTTCCAATACCGCTTCAGGTGGTGTCCTCTTTCAGATGAAAGATGGATCGGAACACCCTATAGCTTACACTAGTAAGAAACTCAACAAGGCTCAGAAGAACTACTCGACTACAGAGCGTGAACTCCTAGCTATTATTCATTGAGTGTACATTCAGTGTACACTCATTACCGATCATAGCTCTTTATTATGGCTACATTCTATGCGTAACCCATCACAACGTTTATCCCGTTGGATTTGCAAACTATCAGCTTTTGATTATAACATTGTACATCGCAAAGCCAATGGTGTCGTAGTAGCTGATGCCTTGTCTCGTACTTTTGATATTAATATTCTTGATTTGTCTAGTTTAATTCCAGATGCATGGTATCAAAAGATGTTGGTTAGGGTTGCTCAAGAACCGGATCGGTATCCTGATTTCAAGGTGAAAAACAATGTTCTTTACAAACATATTGTTAGTTCCACAGAAGTTTTAAGTAATATGTCGGATTGGAAAATAGTAGTCGCCACAGCAAATAGGGATGAAATCTTGACTTCATTTCATGATAATGTGACAGCAGGTCACTTTGGTTATTATAAAACATTTAGTAGAATAGCTGAATTATACTATTGGCCTGGCATGCGGTATGCAATTAAACGGTATATATCTAGATGTAAAGTTTGTGCTACATGCAAGCCCAGGAATATGCCACAAGCTGGATTAATGGGTTCTTTTAGAAACATTAACTTCCCATGGCAGATGATTTCTATGGATCTTATTGGACCATACCCACGTAGTTACAATGGGAATACATATTGTTTGGTAGCCGTTGATTATTTCACAAAATTTCCTTTAGTTTTTCCTCCTCGTAAGGCTACTGTTCCTGCTATTGTTAAATTTTTAGAGGAGCAAGTCTTCTTGTTATTTGGTGTTCCACAAATAGTATCGTGCGATAATGGTCCTCAGTTTGTATCTAAGGCCTTTAAAGACCTCCTCAGTAAATACAAGGTACAAAAGATTTTTTATAACGCTGCATATCATCCCCAGGCGAACCATAGCGAACGTGTGAACCGCAGTATCGTGACTGCTTTAAGATCTTATACTTACGAAGACCATCGAGCTTGGGACCAATACATCCATTCCATAGCTCAGGCTATAAGAACGTCTGTCCATGAGACTAAATGTTCTCCAGCTTATCAAAATTTTGGCAGAAACGTGCCTTTATCAGGTGATTATTTTGGTTTAATTTTAAACAATTCTGTAAATCTTCCACAAATTTCAGGGAACCTCCATCGGTTAGATGATCTTTAACATCTACCCCCTATCTTTGCCGATATCAGGAAGAAGTTGAAATCTTCTTACCTTCGATCACGAGGTCATTATAATCTGAGGAAAAGAGACATGCGATTCTTTGTTGGCGATCGAGTATTAAAACGGAACTTTGTTAAGTCTAGTAAGGGAATTTCTGTATTGTCAGTAAGGTAATTTCTCCTTTAGTCTATGAACTGAAAGATAGTTTGTCCAACAAACGTATCGGTCAATTCCACGTAAAGGATTTACTGCCAGATAATACTGTCAATGACTTGGACTCTTCATCATCAGAAGAAGATGTAACTTAACAACCTTGCTTAAGTTAATTCCTCATTATAATTTTTTTTTGATAATACTTGGTTAGTTCATGATTAGGATTTGGATAGGATTTTGATTTGAAAACCCCGGATAAATGCTATGTTGTATTTCTTTATTTTGAATTTTGTTACTACTAAATGTTTATTGTTAGTTAGATAATATTTTTTACCCAATTATATAGCAAAAATACTGGTACAGAACTGTCATCCTTGGTACATAGCTGTTTTCATACGGTTTGAGTATGTTTTATGTATGTTGGTTACGATTTTGATATTTGTATTGAGAAAGTTAGTATAAAATTTAGTATTAGTGTGGAAGGTTATTATTTCCATTTGGTCTATCGAGCCTTAATACTATACAGTTGAGGAATACTATATAGTTAACTTATGTTTATAAGGAATCGGAAACAAGTTGATTTACTAAAGTCAACCCCAGTCGATTCACTATACTGTCTTAATATTTGTTGAGATGCATAGAGATACAAAGTGTTGAGATTACTCATCTTTGGCAAATGCTGGCTGTGTTGTTTAACGGTGTAGAACGTGGGTTCGAAACCTGTCAACCTTATCAATTGGTACCTCGATAAGGGGCGGATTTCATAGCTCATGGTTTTTGTCGTTATGATATACACATCTTCCCAGATGTTAGATCTCCTGATAGTATAGTTAAATACAGTCTTTATATTATGTATCAAACATTTTAGATATCTGTCTTCAGTCTACTCATTTTTTTTTATCAAACTATTGATTATAAGTTATGGTATTCTCATTGTAGTTAACCGTTTAGTTTATTTAGCTCACTAAGTTTAGACATTTTTTAATATAGATACCTTTAATGATGTTGTTGTATAATGGACAAATGGATATTTTAGTTGAATCCTAACTTTCCCTACAAATTCAAAAATTTTGTTTAGCGACTAGAGACAACTTCAATCTGCAGTTTCATTGGAAATTGATTTACGCGCGCTCTAGTCCTGTTTATTTTAGTATGTGTTTCTGTCGTCGACTATTTTATGGTTAGTACGTTAATAGGGATGTCTCCAGCATCTGATTTGCTCTTCTTCTGGCTATTCTTATCCATCCGTTTTAGCTTTATGCTATAGTTACAGAATTCCAGAACGAGTTAGTTATATTTATCTTGATAATTCCATACTGGTACCTATACCTTCATTAGTTCATATAAATGGTCATAACCATTCATCTTCTTGGTGTGAAGAATTTGCTGGTTATGCACGTTAATCTGGGGTTTATTAATTTTCAAGGACACGAAAGGGAGTCCTAGGAAGATGAGTTGGGATTCTTCCGGATGTTCGGCCTAGTCAACGAACATTATTGAATGCCAGATTGTTGCTGTATACTAGTTAAAGACTATACGACCGATTATTTTCTATGATGGTTTGATTTCATAACAGCAGGTAAACTGAAGATAGGTGAAATGTCTCTGACAATCCAATGTCGTTTCAGTCATTGGGTAGTCACCTGGTACCAAGTAAACTTTATTCTTTGTTATAGTTTAATGTTAGTTATTGTATAGCAAGAAGCCTTAAATCAGCCTGATTGTTCTCCTTGGATATATTAGATATCTGTTGTCTAGGGTAGAATCGATTTTGGATCTGGCTCGTGCTACCATTTTTTTTTTATTATTAGGTAGGTACATCCGTATTAATGTGTTGGTCGACATGTTCAATTTTATTTGAGTTGAGTGGTTATATTGCGAATGGTTATAGAATCTGCCTGATTGTCTCACTTTGGATATGCAATATATATAAATCTGGTGTCCCTTGTTGAGTCAATTTGGTCTACCTTACCCATTCAGCGATTATTATCGGAGTATGTGTAGTTATTTATTTGGTTATATTTGGTATGTATTTTGGTCACTCCTATCTTTATTGATGGCAGAGTGTTGCAACTCCTGTTACACGGCTCTTAAATTTGTGGTTAATTTTAATCGTTCGAGTCCGATGTAAAGGTGAAAGTTGTTATTTATTTTCTTTATATTTGGTGTGTGTTTTGGTCACTCCTACTTTTAGTGGTGGTAGAGTTTTACGACTTCTCTTACACGGCTCTTAAATTTGTGGTTATTTTTAATCGTTCGAGTCCGATGTAAAGATAGAAGTTGTTAGTTATTTGATTTTAGTGAGTATATGTTGTTTGCTCCTGCCTTTAGTTGTAGTTGAGTGTTTGGGTGTTGAAGCAATTATAATATGGGGTTTTATTAAATCCGCTAGATTGACTTGTGATTTATCAGTTATTATGTAAGTCACAGATGAAAGACTCTGTGCAATGAATTATATGTGACCAGAGTAGTATCTGAGTCACTATATGATGTAGTTTAGTAGTCACACTAGTGTTGGATCCCACGGTGCGTGATTACTGTCAATTATCTTTAGTTAGTGTTTATTCATTTAAATGTGGTTTTCACAGTTTAAGCAACTTAGTATATGTTAATTCAATATTTAATAGAAAAATTTACCTTTAACTTTTCATTATGTAATGAGAGGTATGTTTATAAGTCAGTTCACATATCATTCAATAATTTAATAACTACAGACCATTTAATGGGTATTATATCATTGGGTTCCCAGTAAGAAAGGAAAAAAAAAAGAAAATAGCTTTTCTTTTTTTTCCCGAGTTGTAGGAGATTGTAACGATACGATCGTTACCTACAATAGCTACTAATTTGCGCCGCAAACTAGACAACCTATAACACAATTTCATATATCGGTTTACAATAAAATCGATTCCCATTGTCATTATAGAGAAAACGAATACTGGCCAGTGGCCATGTTCATCATGTTCATTTTAGAACAGAACTTCCTGGATATAGGTTGATAAGTGCGGCAGGCAGAGCTTGGAAGGAAGAAGGAAACAATTTTAAGTTATTTTATTATTTCTTGGGAAAGCGGAAGAGTTTATTTTTGGTTATTTTAAAGGAATTTAGTTTATGTGCGTTTAAGAAGCTACCACCTTGTTTTTATGAAAGAGAAAACTTCCGATAAGTTCTGGTAATTTCCAAATATCTTCCATTTAAATTGTCAGTTTCAATCATCTAAATCTTCTCAACTATTAGAAATACCCCACAATCATTCTTATTTTTTTTATATACATATTATAATATTCCAGTATAGTACCTAACATTCAATATTTGAGCCAAGGTCACTTAATGGCAAATATATTTTAGTTTCTGTTACTAAAACAAAAACTATTTTAAGTACAAGAACCTAGAATAAACAAGGCTTTTTCTGTTCTCTTGTAGCCTGCCGGCCCAACCTCAGGGATTGGAATTTAAGTTTTATTATTTGGGAAGAAGATATTTTGATTTGAGGAAAATTACACCGGGAT
This sequence comes from Diabrotica undecimpunctata, assembly GCF_040954645.1. Taxonomy (NCBI): domain Eukaryota; kingdom Metazoa; phylum Arthropoda; class Insecta; order Coleoptera; family Chrysomelidae; genus Diabrotica; species Diabrotica undecimpunctata. Next base: position 83,732,080 of record NC_092810.1, on the reverse strand, counting down.
TTGAGAAGAAATATACTTTGATTTGGGGAAGGATTTTGGTTTCATTTTCTGGTTGGTCTGCCAGTCCTTAAGGCTTTTACAAAGCACATAGGCTAATCCATCGTACAGCCATCCACTACCAGGACAGCGGATTAGGGAACTCCCTTTCCATCAAAAGGGTTATTAAGGACATTTATTTTCTTGTTAAAACTTAATAATTTAAATTTCAATTTTTTTATAATAAATATATGTATACATATATATATATATATATATATATATATATATATATATATATATATATATATATATATATATATATATATATATATATATATATATATATATATATATATATATATATATATATATATATATATATATATTAATCTTAGCTCTAAGTTTAATTGTACTAACCCCGGAAATCTTTCCGAACATATATATATATATATATATATATATATATATATATATATATATATATATATATATATATATATATATATATATATATGTATATATATATATATATATATATATATATATATATATATATATATATGTATATATATATATCTTGGATACTTAGGCCTTCAGCCTAAGTGGGTTTACGAAACAGCGTTGTGCACAATACCTGATTAGTACCCTCAATTTTTTTTGAATCCTTTCACATGCTTAATTTTATTCCCTATTTACTTTAAATTTATTTATTTATTGTTATTAAGTTGTCAGGATATATTACCCAATTTTATGGGAATTTGTATGTACCCTCATATATCGAATTGATGTATGTGTTCTTCTAGTGTCTTAACTGACTAGTCTCAGATTTTTAAGCTGCCCTTTTGTAACTATATAAGTATTTAACTAGTTTATATTTTAATTATCATTTACTCCATGTGAGTTATTTAAATATTATTAACTTACCTTTTTCCTCATTGTTAGAGGACTGTTCAGATCAAACCTTGTTAGATATTTATATTTTGGGTCCTATTTTTAGTAACTGTTTTCTTGTAAATATATATTTTGGGGATATATTTTAATCAATATTTAGTGTATATAAGTATAGGGTTGGGATAGCACAGTAGGATTGTAATATAGTGTATAAAGCATTTAAGATTTTTATTTGTTTCCTATCATCTTTTATAATCAGTTAGTATATAACTACATATATCCCAAATTTAAGTGATATTCTAAATTCACCCTGGCGCCCATCTAAAGATCATCTTAGGATTGATCTGATTTAACCTTAAGTTACTACAGGCAAGCAAACGTGCCAACCTCCTCTCTGAGCATAACTCTCATTCTCTTGAGCTAAGCCTATTCTATTGTAGTCCTTCCAGTAAATTGGTTACATTCCCAGTTATTTAACCTTTTATTTAAATAATTATTAATTAATTTTAAATTTTATTTAACCAGAAATCTTACATAATTTCTAATATTGGCTTCACCATTTCAGGCTTTTCCTTTTCTCATTTGCAACAATTAGCTCTCTCCATTTTTAATTAGCAACAATTAGCTTTTCCTTAGCTTTCACTTACTTCATTGGTAACATGAGTACGGCGGTGTTTGAATGTGATTTATGTTATAGGACTTTAGAAACGCCTTAAAATTTCCGCTTGTGAACTGGGCGCCGTAATTGCTCATAATTATATATCTTTTTTTAATAAAATAACTTTTATTGCTTATATAACCATTTCAGTTTTATAATAAAATAATTTTATTGCATATTTAGTGATATTGTCTGTTATATCTTGAACAATGCCGAAAGCCAATTCACAAAATCTTACAGTAGAGTGTTCTGCTCCTACTATGATGACAATGTCTCAAGATCAGTTTCAATCTTTACTTTCAGTACTTACTAATTCTAATAAACAAGTATCTGAAGATCTTTTGGTACAAATCAGAGATCTTACGAGAACTCCTACACGTATGTCAGGTGGAAATTTCGTTAAATGTACTGCTCATTTTGATGGTACTATTAACGCTGATGTTGAAGCTTTTCTTGACAATGTAATCACTTTTAAGGACTGCTCCCAAATAAGTGATGAGAATGCTCTTCGTGGTTTATCCATGCTGCTTAATGGTTTTGCTGCTACATGGTGGCAAGGTATTAAAAATACAGTTCTCACATGAGAAGATGTTGTACAGGCCTTAAAAGATGCCTATTCGAAAAAACTTCCGCCTCATTTAATATTTCGAGAAGTATTCTCGCGTGAACAAAATTCTAGTGAACCTACTGAATTATTTGTTTCCCATATTCGAGCTTTGCTTGCACAATTACCTTATACCCTTGTAACAAAAACAAATGGGGTTGATGTAACAAAAACAAATAAATTAAAGCTGGCTAGCTGAATGTGCCGGAGAATGATTACTTGACACTCAAAAAGAGGATTCGGCCAATTTGCATGCCCTACATAGACCGTAAAGTGAGAATAAGAAGGACAGGATACTTAAAAAAAAATAGAAATTAAGTAAATGAAAGTGGTAAATTATGGAAGTTGCTCTAAGATATGATTGGGCGCCAGGAAAGTATTAACATATACCTTCCAAGGTATCTTGTAAAGCTGTTTGCTGCAATAAACGGGAAACAGGTATTAATTAAAATATTTAGTATTCACCACAAATTTTAATCCCTATCCAAGTATATACAATATAATTTTTTTATAGCTACCCACCACCAATTATGTACAGTTAATCTAGTTACTTATATACAAAGAAAAATACCCTGGTTACACACAACTGATCCTTGATAAACTGAATTTACAAATAATAAAATATAGGAACAAATTTAATGACTATACCTAAAAAGGTAATTTACTTGCCTACTAGAGATGTAACTCTGTATTTCGGCTTTCAATTAAATGTCTTAACAAGTAATAAGGACACTATCCTGAAGGGATACATGTCCAAAGGTTTAAATATATAATAATAATAAATTATCAAAAAAAAATAACTCTCAGATTAAATGTGTACACAAGAAATCGTACAAATGAGTTAAACGGGAGGATTTAAAACCTCAACCTACTTAGTCCCTAAATATGATTAAATATTATTTTAGAAAAAAAAAACTGATGGTTTTTTATTATTATTTTAAAATAGTATGATTTAAAGTAAAAAAAATATAAAAAAGATTAAAACTAATAAACTTAATACAGGTTTACGAGATTTTATATTCTGAAGGAGGAAGATACTTCTCGCTGCTTTCTCAAATTGTCCGAGAATAACAAGGCCAGATTTGGACCTCTAGGGAACAGCCACGTCCAAAAAAAAAAAAAATCAACTCTGGAACCAGGTGTAGTTCCGACCAGGTATTAACTTAAAAATTCTTCTTAAAACATCCAAAAAAAACAAAATCAAACATTCTTCCCTCGACTTCTGCTTGACTCCCAGAGGTAGGCTAAAAAAACATTTGTTTTAGAGTTCTTTCTTACTCTTGATACCGAGTATGAAAAAAAAAGGTTTATGAACCTTGAAAGGTTTTATAAAGGTTACTTATGAAGTGTGGAAGCAAAAACTTAATGATTTTGTAAATGATGTGACCTTCGTATGGCTTGACCGTATTTTAAGTAAAATGGATTAATTATATCGACAATTTTAACGAAAAGCATGATATGGATAATAATATATTTTATAATATAATGAACGGTATACGACAAAATAGTTTTATCGATACTCTTAATAGATAATAAATTGTTTTAAATATAGATAATTATGTTTTTTAGGGCCGGGAAGTAAAATTAAAATACATATAATTTTATATCAATAACACCTTCGATTTACATGTTGAATTTTCTTAATGAAATGATGGGAAACATTTTAGATAAATATATCGAATCAAATGAAAAATGACAATACTGGAGGATCTCAAAAATGGCTGATGGTTTTTATATTTTCATTTTATTGATAATTGGATAAACTTACCGGCTCAGAGTGGTTATAAACCAACAGGACACAAAAAAAAACCGAACCAAAACTTCCTGCAACTTCAAAAAAAAAATTTTAATATTCTAAATAAAAACCTTTTGTTCTCTGGCCCCTACCTCTAAACCCAAGTGTCTCTACCGAACGTCGAAGCATAAGTGAGCAATCAGCACTTGTTTTGAGTTAGCTAAACTATGATTGCAAATATAGACGCTTGGTGTCTCTGTTGACTACCAACTTAAAATTTAAGAATTAAGGAAATTATTAAGAGGATATGGATTTAAAAATTTTATTTAAAGTGAATAAAGAATTATTGAAGTGACGGACTCGTTACATTCCCCTCTTACTCGGAGAAAAAAAAATTTTAAATGAAAATTTTTTTTTTTCATATCTAACAACAATCATAGAATAGGTATGAACCGTGCGTTATGGCAATATCTCGAACAGACGCTTAACTGTTTGTTAGCCAAAGTTTCCATCATTGTAGTAGAAGCAAATGATACAAACCAATCTAAAATTTAATTTTTAGCCATGGCATTAGTTTGCCAAATGTAGCTAAAAACACTAACTTAAAAACTAACTTCCGAACAATCCATATCGATTCGCAAGATTACAATTAACCACAGATTATCAATGATGTAGAAAGGAGGAGACATCCAAAGATAACCAAAGATTACTAAGTGACTTACAAGTCATGTATTATCTAAAGTACATAAACTACATTAAGCTTTCATATAGCCTAAAATAGTCGTAAAGACAAATACTATATCTCAAAATAATGTGAAATCGGACACTGATTCCAAAATTGACTATACGGTGGACAACAGATTTATAGTAGCATATCCAAAGATAATCAATCAGGCAGAAGTGTGGACCGATTCACAATTTATAAGCAAAAAAAATACCAAACATATATACACCAATTTAAGTATTCAATTGGGCACTAAATCCAAAATTGATCAACCAGTGGACAAAAGATTTATAGATTAGCATATCCAAAGATATAATCAACCAGGCAAATGAGTCACCAATCTCCTACTCTAATCAAATAATCCAGAAAGTAACAATAAGAAAAATGCCAGATATATATAAACCAATTTAAGTGTTGAATTGGGCACTAAATCCAAAATTGATCAACCAGTGGACAACAGATTTATAGAATAGCATATCCAAAGGTATAATCGACCAGGCAAATGGGTAACCAACTCAAACTCTAATCAAATAATCTAAATAAATTAGGTCAACATATACCCACATCCGGTAATATGTGCCTAAACCACAATATTCATAGACTAAATCATTGAATCTAAATCAACATCAAACAAATAATTTCATGCTGATATTCACTAACTATAGCAGGTAGCTACAACAGATTTATAAGAATATCAGACATAAGTGAGTTACAAGGCATTTAGTAAACCAATAATAACTACTCAACATATCCAAAAAGTAATAGTTAAAGAAGTAAGTAATCAAGTAAATAGTAAATAAGTAAGTAATCAACAAACAAAATATCAAGAACGAACAGGCCAATTTCTGTAGAAACTGCAAATTACTTATTCGTTCTGACATTACTAAGAAAGAACAGGATATATTCTAGTTCTAAATCCAAAATCAATAAGTGAATGCCTAAGGAAAGAAGTGAATGTAACTGTAAACAGTCATTTGTTGACTAAAATATAAATTACTAATTTCAGAAAGCAATCTAACTATGCTAGCCACAGAGGTAGCAACGTCAAGAATATCTTAACATAAGTGAGACTAAGAAATCAGCTAAAGGAAATCTTTTGTAATTATAATTGAACATAGTCTGGAAAGACTCAAGATTAAAACTAAAATGTTCAAAATAGAATTCAAATTGAAGATCGTTAGCTAATTAAGAATGAAACATCGTACTGCCCAGTCATCTGTATATTTTTCCCATGAAAATGAGGAGTTACGAAATCCATTGAACAATAGTGGCCAACTTGTTTGAACAACAACTTCGAACCCACAATTCAATCAAATATACACAGGCAAAATAGTCCATATGACCTAAGAGTATACCAAAAAAACCTAAAAATTAAGTATATAAATAGTTCCTAGTAACTGATTTTAGAATCATCCCATATAGTACATCAGAATATTAATTAAAATAAAGTATGACTATGACCAATAAAGTGATTAAATCTATACACAAAAAAAATCACAACATTCTTTCCAAAATGGCAAACCAAATAAACAAAAGATGATAATCAAATTAACAAACAAAATATATAATAGTAGTATTTAATATCGTTCCATACCAGTATAAAGTAAACAAAGATAAGTGTACCTAATAATAAGAATGAAAAGGCTTAATAATTTAAACTTATATAACCAAATAATAAGCAAGGAATAAGCTGAACATATACAGTATCTGGTGATTAATAATAAAGTTCCAAGAAAATACCAAATCGTAATCAAAACCGAGCCAAAACAATAATAATCACAATGGTAGATTAACTTTATTAGACAAACTTAAGTTAATCTTCATCTGAGGAAGAGGATGCTAAGTCATCTACGGTATTGTCTGGAAGTAAATCCTTTATATGAAATTGACCAATTCGTATATTTGTCGAATTGTCTTTTAATTCATATACTAAAGGAGATATTACTCGAACGACAGTACAAGGAATATATTTCTGGCAGAACTTAGCAGAAATGGCATCACCCTTACTTGACTTTACAAAATTTCGCTTTAAAACTCGATCGCCAATAAAGAATCGCATGTTTCGTTTCCTTAAATTATACTGACTCTGATTTCTAAGGTAAGAAGCTTTCAACTTCTTCCTAATGTCAGCGAAGATTGGAGGTAAATTTTGGAGATCATCCATACGATGAAGTTTTTTCGAAACTTGAGGAAGGGTTGTTGAATTCTCAGAAATTAATCCAAAATAATCACCTGACAAAGGAACATGTCTACCAAAATTAACATAAGCTGGAGAACATTGGGTAACTTCATGAACAGAAGTTCGAATGGCTTGAGCGACTGAATGAATATACTCATCCCAAGCCCTATGATCAGTGTAGGTATAAGATCGAAGAGCAGTAACAATGCTGCGATTTACCCGTTCAGTATGATTAGCTTGCGGATGATAAGATGCATTGTAGAAAATCTTTTGGACCTTATATTTATTCAAAAGATCTTTAAAGGCTTTTGAAATGAATTGTGGACCATTGTCACACGAAACTATTTGTGGAGTACCAAAAAGCAAGAAAACTTGTTCCTCTAAGAATTTCAATATGGCTGGAGTTGTAGCCTTTCGAAGAGGACAAACTAAAGGAAATTTGGTGAAGTAATCTACAACAACCAAACAATACGTATTACCTGAATAACTACGTGGATATGGTCCAATAAGATCTAAAGATATCATTTGCCAAGGAAAATTAATGTTCCTAAATGAACCCATTAATCCAGCTTGAGGTAGGTTACTCGGCTTGCATGTTGCACAAACTCTACATCTCGAAATGTATTTCTTAACTGAGTTGCGCAAACCAGGCCAGTAATATAGCTCAGCTATCTTACTAAAAGTTTTGTAGAAACCAAAGTGACCTGATGTCACATCATCATGAAAGGTTTTCAACACTTCATCCCTATTAGCTGTTGGGACTACTATTTTCCAATCAGACATATTCGATAAAGATTCGACAGGACTGATAACGTGTTTATAAAGGATATTATTTTCCACCTTGAAATCAGGATATCTACTAGGTTCTTGGGTGACATTATGAATCATCTTTCGATACCAATTATCTGGAAATAAAGTGGACAGATCTAAAAGATTGATATCGAACGTTCGTGACAACGCGTCTGCAACCACAACACCATTGGCTTTGCGATGCACAATACTATAATCAAAAACAGAAAGCCTACAAATCCAACAGGACAAACGCTGTGACGGATTTTTCATAGAATGTAACCATAATAAAGAACTATGATCTGTAATGATAGTAAACTTACGACCTTCAAGATAGTATCGAAAGGCATTAAGACCATGAATAATTGCAAGAAGTTCTCTTTCTGTGGCGGAATAATTTTTTTGTGCTTTATTAAGCTTTTTGCTGGTATAAGCTATTGGGTGTTCCGAACCATCCTTTATCTGAAATAGTACACCACCTGAAGCAGTGTTGGAACAATCTGTCATGAGGTAAAAATGCTCTTTAAAATTCGGAGACGTCATGACAGGAGCACTAGTAAGAGCTTCTTTTATACGCCGGAAAGCATCATCGGCTTCTGAAGTCCATGTAATAGTTTGGCCTTTTTTCCTATTTTTAAGCAAATCTGTAAGGGGGGACAACAAAGTAGAATAAGACGGAACAAACCGACGATAATATCCACACATTCCCAATATCCTACGGACTTGGGTGGTAGTTTTAGGTATAGGAAAATCCTTAATGGCTGTAACTTTATCAGGATCTGTCCTTAAACCTTTACTATCGACTACATATCCTAAAAATTTAAGACTAGGACGACAAAACTGACACTTATCTAAATTAATAGTCAAGTTAGCCTCATTGAGACGTAAAAACAACTTATCTAAAATTTCCATATGAAGTGAAAAATCAGGAGTGACAACCAAAATGTCATCCAAATAATAAAAAACATAGGGCTCTAATTGAGGACCAATGACTAAATCCATCAAACGACACATTGTCTGAGGAGCTGAAACAAGACCGAAAGGCATAGTGACAAACTGGAATAATCCTTTCCCACTGACTGCAAAAGCTGTATACTTTTTACTTTCTTCACTTAAAGGTATTTGAAGAAAAGCTTTAGATAGGTCGATAGAAGAAATGTACTTAGCATTCTGAAGTTTACTTAAAATGACATCTATTCGGGGAATAGGATAAGCATCCCGATTTGAAGTAATACTATTCAACTTTCGACCATCGAAGCAGACCCTAAAAGATCCATCTTTTTTCTTTGTTAACCACAGCGGACTACAGTAAGAAGACGTGGAAGGTTCAATGATTTTCAACTCTAACATGGAATCGATTTCCTTTTCCAAGTCAACTTGCCATGCCTGAGGAATAGGATACTGATATTGTCGAAAAGGTGTGGTATCTCCCACCTCGATAGTATGAGATATTAAGGAGGTACGACCTAACTTGTCTTTTGATGAAAGAGATACAAATTTAGAGATCATATTCTCTAATTGTCTTTGTTCGAGACTAGATAAACTCGAAAAGTCCTGAATAGTACTAAGTACAGACAGATTAAATTGAGAAACAGAAAAAGAAAAATTAGAACAATTTAGTGTGCTATTAAAAGCATTTAAGAAATCCATACCTAAAATGATAGAATTCTGAACTGAGGGAATAATGTAGAATGTAATTTGCTTACATAAATCTGCTACTGTGATTTCAGTTTCAAATTTGCCTGTAATAGACTGAACTGTACCATCTGCAGTAGATACATGCAGAGAAGAAATGGGCATAATAGAAATCTCAGCCTTTTTCAATAAAGCTAATGAATGTGAACCTATCACAGAAATGTTTGAGCCACTATCTAAAAGAGCTAAATAAGATTGTCCTAAAATCTTAATAGGAAGATAAGGTCTATTATCATTATGTTTCTTCACTAATAAGGAATTCAAATCAAAACAACCATTATCTGATTGGTCAAAAATTTTAAATGGTACCAAACTAAATTTATTATCTCTACCAACACAATCAGAGGATGCAATAGGAAAACAAGAAGAATCAGAAATAAAAGAATCCTCCTGACCTGTGGTAGACTCTGGTATGCATACTGAAACTACTACACTACTTCTATCACGTTTAACACTAAAATTTGGGGAAGATAATCTATGCGAATCAAATGTTTTAGATTGGGAAGTTACTCTTTTGAGTGATTCTGTGTGGTGTGTGTTGGTTTTTTCGTGTAAACCCCTTTTCCTTTTCGACTGGAAGATGGGTTTGAATGGTTGGACGTGGTTGGAACAGTTGCTGTGTTTGGTGGATCGGTTTGGCTCCCTGATGGGGGTGTGGACGGAGAAACGCTCAGGGGACGGACCTCCGATCGTTCGTTTCCCGAACACTTAAAACAATTACGTTTGAGAGTATTTTCTTTACCGCAACCATGGCAGAAAATACGGGTACGAGGGATACCGCAATCATAAAAAGTATGACCAGACTCACGACAATTCCAACAAACTACAGAACTTAATGCGGAAATATTACGTTCATGGCCTTTGAATTGCCAAGAACGGTGTTTGGAAGTATCTAGGTGACGTGAAGAGTTAAAAGAAGAAGGTCGAGAAGTAGATGGAAGGTGAGAAGACCAAGATAAAGTTTCTTCTAAACGTTTACACTTCTCTGTAATATCAGCTATACTAGTGATCTCTACAAGTGCCAACTGCTGATGATAGAATGGCAATAGACATTTCAGGATGATCTTAATCTTTGCAGAATCTGTCAGAGGTGTTTCAAGGCGACTACACATACCTAAAATATTATTAATGAACATCGTAACAGACTCGTGTGGCTTCTGTTTACGATTTTTAATTTGATTTAAAAGGTCGTCTTGAAAAGAATAAGGTAGAAAATCAGACTTAAGTTTCTGAGCTAGATCAGACCAATTTGAAAAATTATTGCGGTTATTCATAAACCACGTAAAAGCTGCACCTGAAAACAATTCTGCAGACGCTGCGAAGAGATCATCTTCACTCACTCCTCTCGATACACGAAGACATTCCACTCGATCCAAAAAGGAAATAACCTGATCATAATGACCTTCACCAGAAAATGTAATGCCCCATTTATGAACCTGAACAGGTTTGGGTTGTAGAAATGCATTTGCCGCTTGGACAGAAGAGATTGGAGTTGATGTTGCTATTGGACTTACTCGAGAATCAAGTTCGCCCTCTAGACTTAGGATTCGGACAGAGACAGAGCGTTGGAAGATTTGTTGTGCATCATCTGAACAAGATAATGAATGCACACGACCTGAGATGTGAGCTAGGCGTGATATTAGCCTGGAATATAGGCTATCTTGGACAGTCCCTCTAAAATCGGCTATCCTTTTCGCCAAATCATCCACAGTCTCTTCAATCTCCTGTTGTTGGACCTCAAAAGGAATATTTGAGGCGGAAATCTGTCGGAAACTCCTGTTTCCTTCTTCCTGCCTTAAAGCTCCACGCAATATTTTGCGTTTCAGATCAACATTGGAAGACTCATCAATATTGATGTCCCTAATCCTTAACTCGTAATCCAATTCCTTCACTAACAAATGTTCTACTTTAAATGCAGACATTATGAAAACAAAAAAATAGATGAATATATACGATAGACAAAAGAAATAATGTACTAACACGCCACAAAGTCAATCGAAGAATAATCTAAAGTAAAAAAAAATATGAATATATATGTACCAACACACCACAAAATCAATCAAGGAACTAAAGTTATCCAAAAACTATATATCTATATATAATTAAGTGTTTAAAAAGAATTAAGTAAAGTTAAGTTAAATATTTAAAGTTGAATCCCTAAAGCAACATACAGTGGTTTCAACAAATATATGGTCAACCAGCAGTTAAATACCAAAAATACACTAAGATTGGCTAATATATAAAAATAGCAATGTCTAAATAATTAAATTTTTATCATACAAAAATAGTAAATAACTAGTCAACTGTACACAATGATATCAAAATAGGTGAGGGTTTAAATATGACTATAACTGCAGCAATACAAGTATACCTTAAAATAGTAAATCCAATAAAGAAAGAAAATTTATACATAAGTTACAAGGAGCAACAAGAAAGAATCAAAAATAGTAAGAAATGTTATGCAATGAAAAGAAAATAACTATATAAGTTACGGTCTTAACTGAGAATAGGCACCACGTTGGGCGCCAATGTAACAAAAACAAATGGGGTTGATGTAACAAAAACAAATAAATTAAAGCTGGCTAGCTGAATGTGCCGGAGAATGATTACTTGACACTCAAAAAGAGGATTCGGCCAATTTGCATGCCCTACATAGACCGTAAAGTGAGAATAAGAAGGACAGGATACTTAAAAAAAAATAGAAATTAAGTAAATGAAAGTGGTAAATTATGTAAGTTGCTCTAAGATATGATTTGGCGCCAGGAAAGTATTAACATATACCTTCCAAGGTATCTTGTAAAGCTGTTTGCTGCAATAAACGGGAAACAGGTATTAATTAAAATATTTAGTATTCACCACAAATTTTAATCCCTATCCAAGTATATACAATATAATTTTTTTTATAGCTACCCACCACCAATTATGTACAGTTAATCTAGTTACTTACATACAAAGAAAAATACCCTGGTTACACACAACTGATCCTTGATAAACTGAATTTACAAATAATAAAATATAGGAACAAATTTAATGACTATACCTAAAAAGGTAATTTACTTGCCTACTAGAGATGTAACTCTGTATTTCGGCTTTCAATTAAATGTCTTAACAAGTAATAAGGACACTATCCTGAAGGGATAGATGTCCAAAGGTTTAAATATATAATAATAATAAATTATCAAAAAAAAATAACTCTCAGATTAAACGTGCAGACAAGAAATCGTACAAATGAGTTAAACGGGAGGATTTAAAACCTTAACCTACTTAGTCCCTAAATATGATTAAATATTATTTTAGAAAAAAAAACTGATGGTTTTTTATTATTATTTTAAAATAGTATGATTTAAAGTAAAAAAAAATATAAAAAAGATTAAAACTAATAAACTTAATACAGGATTACGAGATTTTATATTCTGAAGGAGGAAGATACTTCTCGCTGCTTTCTCAAATTGTCCGAGAATAACAAGGCCAGATTTAAACCTCTAGGGAACAGCCACGTCCAAAAAAAAATCAACTCTGGAACCAGGTGTAGTTCCGACCAGGTATTAACTTAAAAATTCTTCTTAAAACATCCAAAAAAAACAAAATCAAACATTCTTCCCTCGACTTCTACTTGACTCCCAGAGGTAGGCTAAAAAAACATTTGTTTTAGAGTTCTTTCTTACTCTTGATACCGAGTATGAAAAAAAAAGGTTTATGAACCTTGAAAGGTTTTATAAAGGTTACTTATGAAGTGTGGAAGCAAAAACTTAATGATTTTGTAAATGATGTGACCTTCGTATGGCTTGACCGTATTTTAAGTAAAATGGATTAATTATATCGACAATTTTAACGAAAAGCATGATATGGATAATAATATATTTTATAATATAATGAACGGTATACGACAAAATATTTTTATCGATACTCTTAATAGATAATAAATTGTTTTAAATATAGATAATTATGTTTTTTAGGGCCGGGAAGTAAAATTAAAATACATATAATTTTATATCAATAACACCTTCGATTTACATGTTGAATTTTCTTAATGAAATGATGGGAAACATTTCAGATAAATATATCGAATCAAATGAAAAATGACAATACTGGAGGATCTCAAAAATGGCTGATGGTTTTTATATTTTCATTTTATTGATAATTGGATAAACTTACCGGCTCAGAGTGGTTATAAACCAACAGGACACAAAAAAAACCTAACCAAAACTTCCTGCAACTTCTTCTTAAAAAAAATTTTAATATTCTAAATAAAAACCTTTTGTTCTCTGGCCCCTACCTCTAAACCCAAGTGTCTCTACCGAACGTCGAAGCATAAGTGAGCAATCAGCACTTGTTTTGAGTTAGCTAAACTATGATTGCAAATATAGACGCTTGGTGTCTCTGTTGACTACCAACTTAAAATTTAAGAATTAAGGAAATTATTAAGAGGATATGGATTTAAAAATTTTATTTAAAGTGAATAAAGAATTATTGAAGTGACGGACTCGTTACACCCTAACTGAAGAGGTTTATGGTTTTATTACGAATTACAAATTACGAAAAAGGCTACCAAGAAATAAATTTCAAAACTTTAAGGAACTTTTAATGGAATCTCGAGAAATCGAAGCATCTTTAAAGGAAGGTTTAGTTGCTACTGACTCTGATCGTCGATAAAAACCTCAATCAAATCCAGAAAAGGACCCTTGCAAAATAAAATTCAAATCAAAGTGTACGTTTTGTAAACATTTTGGCCATATTTAGTCAAAATGCAGAAAATTTAACAATATTAGTCAAAAGACTAAGCAATCTAATTCTAATGATTCAGTTAGCACGTATGTACCTCCTAGTCGTCTAAATACGAATCCTAGCAATTCAAATGTACCTCCTCAACGTTCTTCCAGTGTAGTTTGTTATGGTTGCAATACTCCTGGTTATGTTCGCACTAATTGTCCTAACTGTAAAATTTCTGTAAATCCTATTACTACAGAAGCAGCCTCTTCTGTAGAGTTTCTTTTAGCAGAAACTAAAAATTTGAATAATCGCCCCCTCTTACCAATAGGTGTCTTAAGTTTGAGTGGTTGCGCATGTGTTGATACTGGAGCAAAATGTACTATAGCTGGAATTAAGCTATACAATCATTTTGTAAATACAGGTCTACACTGTTTCCAAGGAAATGAGTTTAGTGCTTGCTGACGGCGTAAGCCGCACAGTAACAGCTCATATTTTTGAATGTTTGGTTCTCCTATTTTGTATTTCCTGAGCACACATCAGCTAAAACTCTTCTTGGCATAGACTTCTTAAAAAATGCTGATATTATTATTAATATCCCTCAAATGAAATTCTCATTAGCTGATTCTCCTAATGTTCAACATAAATTATTCCGAGAACCTAACTCCTCCAATGCTTCAATTAACCTTCTTGAACTCACTTTACGACAGGACGAAGCCTCACAGTTAAATACTTCTGATCGTAATACCTTACAATGCTTGATAAATCAGTACAGTGGTGTTTTTATGGAACATAATGAACCTACACCATTTGCTGAACATTGTATTAATTTAACCAGTGATATTCCAATCGCTGTGCCTCCTTATAGGACAACTCCTCAAAAAGCTGAAATACTCAATAATGAAATCCATCATTTATTGGAAATGGAAATCATTGATGAATCCGACTCAGCTTATGCTGCACCTACTGTGCTCGTTCCTAAAAAAGACGGTACTTTTCGCATGTGCGTCGATTACAGACGCCTCAACGAAATAACTGTACTAGATAGGTATCCTCTGCCGAGGATAAACGATCTGTTGCATGCTTCAACACAGACACTATTTATGACAACACTAGATTTGAAAAGTGGTTATCATCAAATAAGTGTTCGTCCATCAGATCGAGATAAAACTTCTTTTATTACTCCTGTTGGTATTTTTAGATTTAATTGTATGCCTTTTGGTCTCCGAAACGCGCCTGCTACTTTTCAAAGGCTTATTGATCGTTTTCGTAGCGGATTATCAAGTGTCACTATTTTGGCATATTTAGATGATATTATTATTCTATCTAGTTCGTTTGAAAATCATATCAACGATCTAACTAATGTGTTTTAAAGATTGCAAGTATTTAAATTGTGTGTAAATAGGGCGAAATGTACTTTTGTGCGCTCTTCTGTCAAGTATTTAGGGCACCTTCTGACGCCCAATGGGATCGCTCCTGATCCTGGGAAGATATCAGCAATTGCTGACATGCCTATACCACGCAATGTTAAACATGTTTTATCATTTTTACAAACTTGTAGTTGGTTTCGACGTTTTGTGCCAAACTTCGCAGGTATATCCAAACCTCTTTCAGACTTAACTAAGAAGAATGTAGCATTTGTTTGGGGACCGGCACAAAACCAGGCTTATAAAACTCTTAAAAGATTGCTACGCAAGCTCCAATTCTGCAACAAGCAACTTTTACAAACTCTTTTATAATAAAAACAGACGCCAGTTCATATGCACTTGGCGCATGTCTCCTCCAGGGGGAGGAAGAAAATGAAAAGCCGATAGAGTATGCAAGTCGCTTACTCACAGCCACTGAACGTAACTATAGTACGACAGAGCGAGAAGTTTTAGCTGTAGTATATGCAATTAATAAATTCCGGGGTTACATAAAAAGTTCGCCTATTATTGTCAAAACAGATCATCAACCACTGAGATGGTTGATGTCACTAAAATCTCCTACTGGCCGCCTTGCTAGATGGTCATTGGAAGTGCAAAGTTATGACCTACGAATTGAATATGTTCCCGGACGAACGAATCGTATCGCCGATATGTTATCAAGGCCTATCTGTGGTCCAGACAAGAAAGATATTTGTGACCTCTGTACTAGCGCAATGGATGTACCAACGATGAGTAATAAGAAACTTAGAGAGGAACAGTTCACTGACTCACAGCTTAAAATAATTATTGATTGCCTTGAATCGGAAGAACCTGAATTAGTAGACATCACCCGATATACTGATCGCGCTTATGTCATGAATGTCTTGTAACGATATAATCAAGACCTTGAATGTGAAGACGCTCAGTTAGTAGTGCCTTAAAGTAAAATAGCCGATATTTTGAAAGAGTGCCATGATATGCCCATCGCAGGACATTATGGTGTTGAAAAGATAATTCAAAGAATTGCTCTTCGTTACTACTGGCCTACTATTAGGCGAGATGTCATAAAGCATATAAAGAAATGCATCGACTACCAAAGGTATAAACCTTTGAATCTGAAACCAGCAGGTCTGATCCAGACACCTGTATTGGCACAACGCTTTGAATGCGTTGCAATTGATTTAGTGGGTCCACTACCTGTAACTGAAAAAGGAAACAGATGGATTTTCGCAGTGGAAGATATTTCCACGAAATGGATAGAAATATTCCCGTTAAAACAAGCTACTGCGGAGGAGTGCACAAAGGTACTAATAAGCGAAATATGTTTACGATACGGCACCCCTCGTAGAATAAGTGACAACGCACCCCAGTTCGTTAGTAAAATAATGCAGCTGTTTACATACTGCCTCAAATCCGGAGGAACGTAAAAATCGCGATCTAAAGATTCAGATTTCTATATTAGTGCAACTTATTAGTGGGGACCATACTAAATGGGATGAAGTGCTACCCAGTATTAGTTTTTCCATGAATACGGTACCAAATTTAGCTACCGGTTATTCCCCGGCGTATTTGAACTTTGCATGTGAGCTACGTACGCCCACAGATGTGCATAAAGACTTACGAGCTATTATCGCGAGTGAAACGGTTATTCCTGAGATAACGCCGTACTTGCGCAGTCATACAGACATTTTACTAAGTGCGCGTGAGAATAATGAGTTACGCCAAAAAGCTTCGAAACTGTACGTAGATAAACACTTTCGCGAAACCGTTGTATTTAACAAAGGACAGAAAGTTCTCGTAAAGAGTCACATCCTTAGTAAGAGTGATGCAGGACTGTCTTCCAAATTTACGCCGCGTCGCGATGGCCCATACCTTATCCTCAACCAACTTTCTCCTACTTCGTACTAGTTAGCAACTGTAATGCACCCGGATATAGCAATTGGAAAGTACCATGTATCTGCTCTATATCCTTTTGTGGAGGATGATTCCAATTCGCCTATAACACCTCTACATGAGTTACGTAGTAGAGGACGACCTTCAAACACGTTGCACAAAGGTGTTCCAGATGAAGCCAAAGGGGCTATCCCAAAACGACACCTAAAGCCAACGCAGCAATCCGCAAGTTCTGGTGTACCTGAAACCACAACCCGTGACCCCAGAAGTACCTCTTTGCCTGCAAATAGTAATGGTTCTATGCAGAGACCCAGGCGTTCCAAGCACTGTCCTAAGCGTTACCAAGACGCCCATGAATGATGCCCGAGGTTTGTCCCAAGCCCTCGCCAATAATCAACAACCATACATGTTTTGTATCAGTCATCTTCTACGTCTGATCCAAAGGGGGAGGATGTAACAAGATTATACTTGGCAACCCTGTCAACCATTGTGACGTAGGATGCTGCTAACGGTTGTCTGCCATTTTCATTGGCATTGTCATATTGTCTACATAGCAATCAACATGTGTGTATCTGTATAATGTAGTTTTAATAATGTCTATTGTTTTATTTTTCATCTGAATACACCACATCAAGCAATGTGTTTTATTATCACTTACATCAACCTGTAAATGAGTTACCCCTTAAAGAGTTTTATTTCCTACGGACCGATTGTTGATATATATATATATATATATATATATATATATATATATATATATATATATATATATATATATATATATATATATATAAACAAAAAGGTTAATGCGAGTTGAGAATAAAGGTAAAAGGTATCGGCATAGCTCGCAACAAAGGAAAAAAATATAATAAAATATGTGTATAAGATGGAAGGCAACCGTATACCATGCGGTCCATATGTATGGAATAAATTCATTTTTGACGTTATTATGTACTATCTGAAAAAAATCTGAAACAGGTCGATTTTTATTCTTAAATTGACAATTTACAGTATGAAAATATTATCCCCTTCCAGCACCCCCTTTGAATTATAAGCACCCCGTCAAAAATTTTAAATAACAAAGGGGGTTGTGTAGCACCTTGTTAGAAAGGGATTTTAGTCTTCTGTTCAGAAATATAAAGTTTTTTAAGTTTGGTGAAATCATAACTAAGAAAATTGATTTTTAAGATGTAAAATTTTGATAATGCAAAATGACCACCATTCACTTCTTGACAATAGCCGAGGCGATTTTGGAATTCTTGCACATTTTGATAACCCCTGAACCACTTCAGGGGTTATTTTGTTAACTTCTTCCATTATCGTAACTTTTAAATCAGCAATACTGTTTGGTCTATTGAAATATATTTTAGAATTTAAATAACACCATAAGAAGTAATCGAGGGGAGTCAAATCGGGGATCTAGCCGGCCATTCGATCGTTTCACGTCTTCCAATCCACCTATTGGGAAAAACCTCGTTTAAATAATTTCAAACCATACGTGCAAAGTGCGGAAGAGCTCTGTGTTGGTGGTAGTAAATAGATCGATCTATCTCATTTGGAGATTGACATCAGGAAAAAATCTTCGTAATGTAAGCACTAAAAAGTTAATCAAAAAATCTAGATAAACTCACCATCACCTGTGCCCTCAAAAAAATAAGGACCAATAATTTTATTGTTAATGATACCAGCCCAAATTTTAATTTTTTTTAGGATATTGAGTGAGTCTCACACACCCAGTGAGGATTTTGTCGGAGTTTGTTAACCGTTTCGTTTAAATGAAACGTCGCTTCATCAGAAAAAACTATTTTGTTTATGAACTGCAAATCTGCGTTTATTCTGTCCATCGTCATTTCACAGAATTCTTGCCTTCTATCGGAATCATCCTCATTCAACTCCTAAATTAACTGAACTTTGTAAGAGTGGTATTTTTCTTTATGTAAAACTCTCAAAATAGATAATTTTCTTACTTCATTGACGGCGGCCAGTTTTCGAGTTGTCTTATGCGGATTTTCCTCAATCTCTAGAAGTACATCTAACTTTTTTTCATCAGTAAATTTAACATTTCTACCTGGTTTTTCAATGGAAACTTCTTTTCAAGTTTTCTAACTGTAGACTGCGAAACTTATTGACCAGGATATTTATTATTAAACATTTTCACAAACCTCCTTTTGAGTTCTTGTTTTATTAACAAAACCAATCATAATTAAAATGTCTATTCTTTGAGTCTCGGACAAATGAGCCATAATTAAATTTAATACGCGCACAAATATTATACTGACGTCTTTTAGTAACTTTAAATATCTAAATGACAGCAGCCTACTAGATTCCTATCAATTGTTTATTTGGCTTTTTGACTAATATTTTATTATCTTTAAAGTTTTTTCCCTAATGTTTAGCAGAACAGATATGAAAATACCTGATTTTTTCTAAAGTATATTTTAATTGATCAGGCAATATTGCTGATTTAAAAGTTAGGATAACGGAAGAAACTAACAAAATAACCCTCGAGGTCATACAAAATGTTGTACGAGAATTCCAAAATCGCCTCGGTTATTGTTAAGAAGTGAATAATGGTGGTCAAGTTGAACAAATCATATAATTGTAAAAATCTATTTTCTCATTTATGATTGCACAAACTCAAAAAACTTTATATTGCTGAACAGATGACTAAAATCCCCTTCTAAAAAGGTGCCTAAAAAGGGTAATTATAATTCAAATGGGGTGCTGCAAGGGGATAATATTGTAATATTGTAAATTGTCAATTTAAGAATAAAAATCGACCTGTTTCAGGTTTTTTTTTCAGATAGTACATAATAACGCTAAAAATGAATTTATTCGATACATATGGACCGCATGGTATATTAAAATATGTGTATAAGATATGTGTAACCGCAATATAATAAAATATGTGTATAAGATGGAAGGCAACCGTATATGTATACGTATTTTTGGTTGTCTTCAGTACGGTGTGCAGCCAAGTTAGAAATGGAGCGAATTTGAGGTTATCTTGCAAGTACTACAAAGTTCATATATATATATATATATATATATATATATATATATATATATATATATATATATATATATATATATATATATATATATATATAAATATATATATATATATATAAATATATATATATATATATAAATATATATATAAATATATATATATATATATATATATATATATATGTATATATATATAATAATATATATATATATATATATATGTATATATATATATATATATATATATATATATATATATATATATACACTCGCGATCATAAAATCCGGGTCACCTTGAAAATCACCGTTATTTCATTTTTAACGAGCTTTATCGTAAATAATAATAACACAAATACAAACTAATGCATGTTTCCGAGAATTGTTGTCCCCTTAGTGGTTTCCTTTGTAACAAAGAATTCCAATAATGCCAATTTCGCGGAAAACTATACACTTCCCAAAATAAACGGTACCTGTAACTGCCGCTTGTTTTAAATGTCTCATTTGTGCTTCGACTTTCTGTTCAAACGCAACAAATAAACGTTTATTATTGCAACCATTAGTGTGTATTAGTGCCATTATTAGTGTTTATTATTGTTTATTTTTTGCCAAAAATGCCTTTGACTGTTGTTGAAACAGCACGTATTGTTGCGCTTGTGGAAGACGGTCATACTCAACGGCAAGTCGCAAGAACTGTTGGCGTAAGCCTTTCTACGGTTCAACGAGTGCTTCAACGCTTTCAGGAGACGGGTTTGCTAACCAGACGACCTGAATCTGGACGAAGAAGAACGACCACGGTACGAGATGACCGTTTACTTATGTTTCAGGCTTTACGAAACCGGATCTCAACTGCGGTTGTGCATCGAAATCGTCTACAGGAAGTACGAAATTGCAATGTTAGCGTTGCAACAGTCAGGAGAAGACTTTGTTCTTCTGGACTATCTTCTCGGGTAATGGCTACAGGACCGCCACTTCGCCGGGCGCATCGAGTTGTACGACTAGCTTTTGCTCGACAATACGCGCATTGGAGAATTACTGATTGGAGCAAAGTGTTATTCTCAGATGAATCCCGTTTCTGCCTAACTGGATCCGATGGACGTGTAAGAGTTTGGAGGAGAACCGGTGAACGATTTTCACAAGCTTGCATTGCTCCAAGAATGTGATTTGGTGGAGGCTCGTCCATGGCTTGGGGAGGTGTATCTTCCGATTTCCGCACAGAATTACCCTTCATTGAAAATGGGTCCTTAACTGCACGAAGGTACATTACGGAGATTGTGGAAGAACATTTTATGCCCACCATGGCGAGACTTGGAGAAGACGCCGTTTTTATGCAGGACAATGCGCGACCGCACGTTGCCAGGATCAGCATGCAATATTAGACGGGTTGGAATTGCGAGGTTACCCCGGCCAGCTAGGTCTCCGGACCTGAATCCCATCGAACATCTCTGGAACAATTTGAAAAAACGTATTCAAACCCATACACCACCTCCTAACAACGCAAAGGAGCTTAGAGATCTGTTAGTGAGAGAGTGGAATCACTTACCACAACATGTAATCCGGAGAAAAATTGAGAGTATGCCCTGTCGTTTGCAAGAGGTTATTAGAGCAAGGGGAGGCAATTCACGATTTTAGTCACTGAAATTTCACTGATGTTTCACCACGTTCTGTATTTTCAATTTTTTTTCGTATGTCTGTTTTATCAACAATTTGGTTTGTTTTCTGATTTTTTAATAAAAACAATAAAAACCGTTGTTTTTTTCTTTCAAAACAAACATTAATGGCAAATAAAAAATACATTAGCCTAAAAAAAGGTTATTACTGCACCAGAGGCAAAAATATTCAATAAACTTGAAATTTTTAAGGTGACCCGGATTTTATGATCGCGAGTGTATATATATATGTATGTATATATATATATATATATATATATATATATATATATATATATATATATATATATATATATATATATATATATATATATATGTATGTATATATATATATATATATATATATATATATATATATATATATATATATACATATATATATATATATATATATATATACATATATATATATATATATATATATATATATATATATATATATATATACATACATATATATATATATATATATATATATATATATATACATATATATATATATATATATATATATATATATATATATATATACATATATATATATATATATATATATATATATATATATATATATATATATATATATATATATATATATATATATATATATATATATATATATATACGTAGGTAGGTACGTGCTTTTCTAAAAATAGATTTATAGATACAAAAGGATTTCATTACCAAGTTGGATGTGTTTTTTCATATGCGAAAATTTCCTAATGTATTTTGTTAACGTGAGTGTGTCTTTATACGTTTTATTTAAGAATCCGGTTAATAAGAACTTCTTTTATTTCATCCATTGTTTCATGATATCTTATATACAGCTTTTTTATTATTTTATTTCTTCTATTTTATTATTTTATATTTTTCTGGATTCTATTTCTTATTATTCTATTTTTTATTAACCTTCTGGATAGAAGGTTATCTCAAAATAAATATTTAAGTGCTAAAATACGAGTAGATATTTTTTTGTTAAAATGGGTAGTAGTGCACAAAAAAGGGAAGAATGATTAATTTTTCTAACATGAATTATACCACTTCACCAATATTACATATTTCTGAATGTTTTATCCCGTATTTAAGGGTAATATGTATTCAATATAAGTGGAGTTAGTGTCAAATTTGCAATGATCTTTATAAGTAATAGCTTACTGACTGTACTTTACGTGTTCAGTTCACATAAATAAACCTTGTCCCTTCAAAAAGAGCGATTTGAACGGTAAAGTTAACTAAGAAAGTGTGATAAGTCTTGTACCACCCCACATGCACACAAGTTAACCGGTGTTTGCAGGCAAGAGTCCTCCTGGCAGATTTAAGGATGATAACTACCATAAGGAAGTTCCGTTCGAGGGATCAGATGGCGAGGAGCAGCTTATTTTTGTTTGTATATCTTGCAGATGTGTTGATATAGCCAGTTTTTCCTTGATTCTAGTCATGAAATGGGCTGGTATTCGTGAAGTGGATGTCACGAATCTGGACTTTCTTTTTTTTGCTCTCTAGCTACTTATCTTCGGATATTAGGTGGATTGATAGCTACGATATTGTAGAGCTTATGTATCGATGTGAGTCTTAATATTCCCTGAATTTGGCTGACTAATTTATAACTAAATATTTTATAAGTTATTTAAATAACTATTTATAAGCGGCATTTAGATTAACAAATACCACTCCTCATACCTGATATTTTTCGTACTTCTTTTCGCTGTGTTGGGCAAGATTTAGTATTTGTGACATATAGGATCTAACCTGTCATATATAGCCACTTTTGTCTTTTAATTTGAGTTTTTCTTCTATTATCGGTTTATATTAAGGATCATGTACAGAAGTATTCTGTATAGCTGACAAAATAAATAGATATATTGGCCGATAGCTTTTGTGGTCGTTGGAGTTTTTGCCAGGTTTAAGCAAGGCAACAACTTTGTCTTTGCTTTGCTTGTCTAAAGACTTTGGATATTAGCCATTGTTGTATTTTTAGTTCAAATTTTATAGTTAGTTTTGTGCTCAGATCCTCAGCCAGGAGCCGTATATTGTTCATTATATACGTGGATAGCGGATCCAAGCTCAACATCGTTGAAAGGTTCTCTCAGCTGACTGGTTTTGTTTTCTCTCATTATAAGTTTTTCTTTGCTTCTTTGCCTGCATTTAATATGTAATTTTCAGCGATTAGCTTAATACCAAATACCATAGGATTGGCCATCTATGTGCTTCCTGCATTTTGTTAAGCGCATATGTAAAGTGGAGTGTCTTTATCTCTAGATATACTCTTTGGAGTATAAAACTGTGTCTAAAGGACCGATTTGACAAAAAACATATTGAACGGGTGATTTAAGTGTGAATTGAACATTACCCAGGGTACGCCCGATTGCGGTGGTCTTATTAGTACTTCAATTTTCGTGAACGCTTTTACTTCAAACTTCATAAAAAATGACTAATCTTTCACTTTTCTGTTACTGTTATTTTAAGACGATATTTCGAGTCAGATTTGTATAGTAATAACTATAGTCAATATATAGTCTCTATAAGTAAATGAGTTTGTGGTATCGGTTACAACTCAAATATATTGATAATGAGGAAATAAACAGGTTAAAATAGGTGTAGAAAATTTTACCTACATATATCGGCACCATTGTTCAGGAGATGGGTTTATCCCAGAGATCAAAGGTTACATACTTTTACAGGCGTATTCTAGGTTCTATTTATATATTTTTATTACTAAAAAAGTGTATTTATAATAAAGGCCTTAAGCTATCTGTAGATTCCATGAATATTAGAATCTATGGAAATTAGCAAATTAAAAAATACAGACATAATTCTGAATGACCAACTTGAGACAAACAGTTATCCCCTCCTCAACTTATTCAGTTACAAAATATGACGTGTAAACGCATACCTGTTTAATTGTTAGATAAAATGAATTTCCATCAAGTAACGGTCGAATCTATCACTTACTAAAAGAGTACGAAAAGACCTGCTTATGCTTTAGAGTATGGGTACTTTAGTACAAAGTACCCTTTGCTTTTGCCAATTGCTTTGTCACTTTCTCAGCGATGGGTCTCCCTTTTGCTCATCAATAATGTTCCCGCTCGATATAGTTATTCTAAGATATTCAGATTTCACTATATGCTCTACATTTGGTTTTATCTCCTATTAATTTACAACTACGACGAAATCTTTATAATATATCTGATGCATTGATAATAAAGTGGAGTAGAATACTTGGTAGATAATATTTATTTGTTTTGAGTATACTTATTTTACGACCTAGTACATAAAAAATTAATACTTGTGTGCTCAGTGCTTTCTAAGTCTGTAAAACATAAATATGCTTCCATATTAGATTATACATTTATTAAGAATGTCCACTCTCTGAATTGAAGTTTTTATCTTAAAATATGACTGTGTCCCACAATCTTTCACAAAAGTTATTCTTTTCTGAAATTTTCTGAATACGGTTCAGTAGGTTTTTATATTTTGTTTTACGTTTTAATCTTTAAATCGGAGTTCATTTTTTGAAAAACTATAAACATGTGACAACAAATTGCTATATGAACGGCGTTATGCATCACTAGACCCAGCCCCATTTCCTTAAATTGTGGATTATGGCGCTTTCTGGTGGAAAAGAGGAACAACAGGATAACATCAGATGTAGACCAAACAAAAGAAATTAGGACACGCATTGAAATAGCACGTGCATTATTTTTTAAACTTAAAAAGTTTCTTTGTTTTCGGGATATAAAGTTAGAGCCTGAGAATGCTTCGATGTTACGTGTTCTCTACTTTTCTTTATGGCTTGGAAGCGTGAACACTAAAACAAGTCCATCTGAATAAGTTGGCCGCCTTTGAATTTTGGTGTTACAGAAGAATCCTATGAATATCATGGATTCAAAGAATGTTAAACGTGGAAGTAACTAGAATGATAGGAAATGGGGCGGAAATATTATTAACTATCAAAAGACGAAAACTTGAGTACTTAGGACATGTGATGAGAGGGCAAAAATACGCATTATTACAACTTATTATGCAAGGCAAAATCCGAGGAAAGCGAAATGTGGGAAGACGAAGAATATTCTGGCTTAAAAACTTAAGGGAATGGTTTGAATGTAGTAGTGCAGAACTTTATAGAGCGGCAGTCAACAGAGTCCGTATAGCCATGATGATTTCCAACCTTCGATAGAAGATGGAACTTAAAGAAGAAGATAGAAAAAAGCATAAACTATCTACGTAATAAATCCCATTAACCTGTTAGTAACGGATAACCAGATATATTTAAAAAGATTAAGTACCTTTCTTTTTATTTTGGATTTTGAATTTTGCATAACTAGAGCAAGCGACTAAATTTTGTGTATTAGTTTTGGACCAAGCGCCTCTTGCGAGCGTTTTAATGATTGTAAATCGAATATTTGGCAACATATGTACATAAACGTCGTTAACAATGGTGACGTTGGCAACTTGTTGAGGCGTTTAGGTTAAGAAGTAGTTTCAGTTATTGCTTAAATTTTTCTATAATAGTCGCATTACAGAAGAGCTAACACAGAAAGAGAATACTTAACAAAAGACATAACATTAAGTAAAATGTATGAATTGTATATTAAAGAAGCAGACAATGACCTTGTTAAATTTTCGTTTTACAAAAAAATGTTTTTAACACGATTTAATCTTCAAAGAAAAAAGTTGAAAAAAGATACTTGTAGTAGATGTGATTGTTTCGAATTAGAAATTAAAAATTGCGCAGATAACGAACAATTAAGCGTTAAAAAAAGAAAAAATGTGCACTTAGAAGAAAGAAAGCTAGACATGAAGATAAGCAACGATCAACCAGAAGTGGAAACCTTTTGTTTTGATTTAAAGAAAAACTCTTCCCCTTTCGAGAATTCTAATAAATATTGTATATTATAAGCGTCAATTATGTATTTACAACCTTGGTATCCATAGCGCCAAGGATAAAAAAGGTCATTGTTATATTTGGATAGAAGGTGAAGCTGGTCGGGGAGCCCAGGACGTAGGCATTTGTCTTAAGAAACACATTGAAGAAAATGTTACTTCTGCAAAACATGTAATTTTGTGGTCAGACTCTTGTGGCGGCCAAAACCGCAGCATTAAAATAGTTTTGATTCTGAAAATGATTTTGGAAACTCATCCTACCATTGAAAAAATTACATTACGCTATTACTTTCCTAGTCATAGCTTTTACCCAATGGTAGTGATTTTGGAGATTTTGAAAATGCCCTAAAATTTCAACAACGTTTATATACCGTTGATGATTACCTAAACGTGATGAAAAAATTCCGTAAAAAGAACCCACTAGTAGTTCACAGAATGAAAAAAAAAAGAATTCGTCAAGCTAAGAAGAAATAAAAGCGAATCAACAGAAGAGACCAATTTAATAGATCTTGATAAAATATTAAAGTTAACAACTACAATTTCGTAAATATGGAACACTTTAAATATCTTAGATAAATAATCACGGTTAATAATAATGCCACTAAAGAAATACAGATCATAATTTAAACTTTTTACCTATTTTAATACATAGATGCTAATCATGGACAATGACTAAAACGGATAAGGAAGAACTACGAATATTTGAAAGGAAAATAATAGGAAAATTGTTTTAACCTCATTATCATATAGCTACAAATCCGTATAGAAGAAGAACACATACTGAATAAAGAAAGCTCTTATAACGATATTGTTTAGGAAAATAAATTGCTTAAGGTAGATGCAAAACATCCAATCATATTTTAAAAAATTAACATCGTGAAGGTTCTTCTCTGAACCCCATAACAAAGGGCTAATCTTTTATTTTTCATTAAAAATTTAAATTTTAATAAGTCACGTAAATAACGTTTTAAAAGTGCCTTTCCTGAGACAACTTTTTTTAAGCCTGGTTTGTTTGATTACATGTAATTGATTTGATAGTCCCCAACAGATGAGTATTGACTATAGGTAGGATAGCAGGTAGTTGAACAGGCATGTGTTGATAAATATGATGGGCCGGTAGATAGTCTCATTATTCCTAAATCTGACCTCATGTTACCTTCCCCCTTCATTTGTGGAAGTCCTAAAGGCATTTTTTCTCTTGGGGCATCCTCCCAATTTAACTTGGCAATGTAGTTATTATAGAGCCTTTGGATATAGCCAGCGCAACTTTAGCATTGAGATTTAGCTTCTTACACGACGTTGTTTTCTTTATATATGTGTTTGGCCTTGGCATTAGTTCCGTTCGGTATTGGTTAGTACGCGGACCTTTGTAAGTCGGAAAATACTTCTGATGGCTTTTCTAGCAATCCTGATCTAATTAATACCTGAGTTTTACGTACATTGTTTTGTTAGCGTTCTGGCCACATATCCACACATTAGCACTGGTTTAATCACTGTTTTATATATCCCGATTTAAGAAAGTCGTATTAGACCTCTGAGTTTAAAAGTATTATAAGAGTTATATATACATCAGTTAGCTACCTGAATATTCCCTTTTATTTCTTATGTTAGAAAGTTATCTACGATATCTAAAATGTTGCAATCCTTTAAAATTATATGGGTCTATTGTTACGTTATGCCCTACTCTACGTCATCTCTTTTGTATGTTAAAGAACATTTATATGCTTTATTACTGACTATTAGACCGTTTTTTTTATGCTAATATCATTATTTTATAGCATTCTAATAATTTATGGATTAAATCCGGATAGCAAATTGATATTCTTCACTTTCTCGGAAAAATAATATTCTAACACACAAAATCCTATTAAATTGCCAAAACCTTCCTTGCATATTCTATTCACTCATGGGGGGGAGTTTTAATGTTTTCGGGACTGCCATCTGTTAGCAGAGAGCAAAGATATCAGTACCAAGTTAATGCATATAGTAATTGTTGCTTGAACTTTATTATTATTAAACAACACTATATTTTCTAGTAAAATCATCATGACTTTACAGTAAGACAAATTTTCGAACGTTGCTTATGGAAACATCATGTACATACCACCAGGTTCCCTATGTCGATATCCAGCAAAATCGTTGTAATAAGAAGACGGCAAACAAAAATCCAGAGATAAAAATATGCACCAAGAAAGTCTGTTTTATTCAACAGTCGAATAAACTACAGATTCTTGATTCAAATAGTCAAAAAATCAATAAACAGCTTAGTAAAATAGAAATAACGCCTATTTAAGATGTAATCCATTAACGGGCCAAGGTACAAAGCACTCCTGGCATATGCTAATGATATGGATCTCATAAGAAACTCTCTCCGGTCCGCAAACATCTTTAACAAAGTGCACGAAAAATGTTTCACTTAAAATCAACGAAATGAAAACCGAATACAAGCGAATCAACAGAAGAGACCAATTTAATAAATTTAGAAAAAACATTTAAGTCAACAACTACAATTTCGGAAGTATGGAACACTTTAAATTTGCTGTGGCAAAAATCATCATACTTGGGTTACATTGATATATTTATGTGGCAATCAGCTGTAAAAGTCATTGCCTTTTTCCTGTCGGATCATATTTTAGCATATCATATTTTGAGTGAAATTGATCCTAAATGCGTCTAATAATATTAAGTTTGTAAAACAGCTGTCCTTTTATGCTCATACTTTCACCTTTTGTAAAACAGTCTGTGTAAATATAAGGGATTTATATAATCTTTTCATTTCGTAATCTTTTCGTTTTATAATTATAGTTCTCTTGCTTTTATTTTCTATGGTAATACATATACATACCCAATTCAAAAGGGAGAAAACCAGTGACTTCTAAATTAAACATAAACATTATTCTCTCTTTCTCCCTATATGTTATATAAAGATCATCGTCATCGTATAGTCAGAACGGAACAAGATTCTATTGCCTTTTCTTCTTTTTGTCTTCTCTTTCCTATTGAAAATACAGCCAGGTAAATGACGTTTTTAAAATATATGTCAATATTTCTGAAGTGCCTTTCCTTCGATAATTTTTTTAAGCCTAGTTCGTTTGATTACATGTAATTGATTTGATATTCCACAACAGATAAGTATTGATTGTAGGTAGGATAGCAGGTGTTGATAAATATAATGGGTCGGTAGATAGTCTCATTATTCCTAAATCTGACCATATGTTACCTCCTCCTTCATTTGTGGAAGTCTTAAAGGCATTTTTTCTCTTGGGGCATCCTCCCAATTTAACTTGGCAATGCAGTTATTATAGAGTCTTTGGATAAAGCCAGCGCAACTTTAGCACTGAGATTTAGTTTCTTGTACGACGTTGCTATCTTTATATATGTGTTTGACCTTGGAATTAGCTCTGTTCGGTATTGTTTAGTACTCGGACCTCTGTAAGTCGGAAAATACCTCTGATGGCTTTTCTAGCAATCCTGGTCTAATTAATACGTTCTCGTCACGTATCCACACATTAGCACTGGTTTGATCACTATTTTATATATCCTGATTTTAGAGATTCGAATTAGACTTCTGGATTTAAAAGAGGGTTATATATACATAAACATCAGTTAGCTACCTAAATATTCCCTTTTATTTTTTTTGTAACAACATTACCTACGGCATCTAAGACGCTGCAATCTTTCAAAATTATATGGCTTTATTGTTCCGTTATGCCCTACTCTCGATCCTCTCTTTTGTATGTTAAAGAACATTTATTTGATTTTCTCATTAGTGACTATTAGACCATCAGTTAGACTATCAGTCAGACTATCAGTCAGTCCCACGGATTCTGGGGGGCAAAATTCTGACATATTTTAGAAAACCATCTAACAGATATATATCTCTAAAAATTGCAACTTTCAATGCAAGAACCCTGCTATCAGAAGAAAAATTCATAGAAATGGAATCTGAACTTGATAAAATCAATTGGGACATTGTTGGAGTCGCTGAGGTAAGGTTCAACATGCCCTCAAAAATATGAAAAATAATAGAGCTCCGGGGGAAGATGGTGTAGTCATTGAGACAATTAAACTAGGAGGTCCACTTTTGATGTCCCGAATCCAAACACTTTTTAATCTATGTCTGCATAGTGAAAACATTCCAAGTAAATGGAAAAATTCGGTTACAATCCTCCTCCACAAAAAAGGGGATAAATCAGATCTCGAAAACTATAGGCCAATTAGTTTGCTTAACTACCTATACAAGCTCTTTACTCGAATACTGACAAACAGATTAGAAGCAAAACTCGATTTCTATCAATCAGAAGAACAGGCAGGATTTCGAGCGGGACACGGAACAAACGACCATTTGCAATGCCTTAAAACTCTAGTTGAAAAGTCTATCGAATATAACAGACCCCTTGCTCTTATCTTTGTCGACTTCCACAAAGCATTTGACACAGTCGAAACAGTTGCTATCTTAAAAGCACTATCAGAATGCAGAATAGATCACAGGTATGCAAATATTATTCGAAATATATACGAAAATGCGACAACAACCGTTAACCTCCATTGCACTAAGAAGATAAAAATTGGCAGAGGGATGCGGCAGGGAGATACCTTGTCGCCAAAACTATTTATAACAGTTATGGAGTACGCATTTAAAAGGCTAGAGTTTGAATCAAAGGGTATTAGAATCGATGGAAAGATATTCAATCATCTCAGATATGCCGATGATATTGTTCTCATAACAGACAACTTAGGAGAAGCCAGAGTTATGCTACAACAACTACAGCAAGTAACCCAGAAAGTCGGTTTAAAAATAAACTATGGAAAAACAAAAATGATGACCAATCTCGTCCCCAATGAGCTAATAGAAATCGAAAAGTCGCCCATAGAACTTGTGGAAAAATATGTGTATTTGGGTCACGAAATAAGGTTAACGCGAGATAACCAAACATGCGAGCTACTCAGAAGAATAAGTCTGGGTTGGGCTGCATTAGGAAAAATGAGAGACGTATTTAAAACAAATATACCGATCCATTTAAAAAGAAAAGCTTTTAACCAGTGCGTTCTACCAGTCCTCACATACGGAGCAGAAACCTTAACTCTCACAAAAACATCTGCCCAAAAATTGAGAAGGACACAACGAAAGATGGAGAGATCAATGCTTGGAATAAACTTAAGCAATAGAATAAGAAACGGGGCAGTTCGTAGACGAACCGGAGTGGAAGACATTATCGAACATATTACAAAAAAAATGGAGATGGGCAGGACATGTTGCAAGAATGAAAGACAACAGTTGGACAAAAAAATTGCTTGAGTGGAGACCACGGGCTGACAAGCGAAGCCGAGGAAGACCCCCAAAGCGATGGACCGACGACCTCAAAAGAATCGTGACCAATTGGATAGCAGAGGCGCAGAACAGAAGCAGATGGAAAAGTCTAGAGGAGGCCTATGTTCAACAATGGACAACTCAGGGCTGATTGATGATGATGATGATGACTATTAGACCGCTTTTTTTTTGCTGCTACTAGCATTATTTTAGAGCATTCTATTATTTAATTTATGGATTAAATCCGGATAGCAAATAGATATTCTTCACTTTCTCGGAGAAATAATATTCTAACACACAAAATCCTATTAAATTGTCAAAACCTTCCTCGCATATTCTATTCACTTATGAGGAGCAACAGCAATATCAGTGCCATAATAAGGCTTATAGTTCTGGACTGGCTAATTGTTGGATAATGAGAAGCATGAGTGTAGCAGTTTTAATGTTTTCGGGACTGCTACCTGGTATCGGGGAGCAGAATTATCATTACCGAGTTAATGCATATAGGAATTGTTGCTTGAACTTTATTATTATTAAACGACACTATATTTCCTAGTAAAATAATCATAAATTTACAGTAAGAAAAATGTTTGAACGTTGGTTATGAAAACATCATGTACATACTCCATATTTAGCAAAATCCTTGTAATAATGATAC
Organism: Diabrotica undecimpunctata; assembly: GCF_040954645.1. NCBI lineage: Eukaryota > Metazoa > Arthropoda > Insecta > Coleoptera > Chrysomelidae > Diabrotica > Diabrotica undecimpunctata. Next base: position 83,699,288 of record NC_092810.1, on the reverse strand, counting down.
TGGAAACCAAAGATGAAAATATGTTCCAAGAAACTCTGTGTTATAAAACAGTCGAATAAAATACAGATTCTCGATTCCAATAATCAAAAAATTAATGAACAGCTTACTAAAATAGAAATAACGCCTATTTAAGATGTAATCCATTAACGGCCCAAGGGACAAAGCACTCCTAGCATATGCTAATGATATAGAACTCATAACTCTAATGAGAAACTCTTCGGTCCACAAACTTCAATAAAGTGAAGAGAGCACAAAAAATGTTTGACTTAAAATCAACGAAATGAAAACCAAATACAAGCGAATCAACAGAAAACCAATCAACCAATTCAATAAATTTAGAAAAAACATTAAAGTCAACAACTACAATTTCGAAAGTATGGAACACTTTAAATATCTTAGATCACTAATCACGGTTAATAATAATGCCACTAAAGAAATACAGAGCATAATTCAAACTTTAGACCTAATTTAATACATGGAGAATGACTAAAACAAATAAGGAAGCACTCAATATAATATATATATATATATATATATATATATATATATATAATATATATATATATATATATATATCTACGGCATTAAGTGAACTCCGCCCATGTTAAAATTCAGGTTCAATTGAGCTCCGTGGTCAAGTGGATACCGATATACGGAGCTCACTTGACAATTCCGTAATATTGGTTCAGTCGATTCATCAACATGTAGAGTTTAATAATTTATAAAAATTTTTTGGAGCCCGTAAATACCCCTGTATCAAAAATGTATATCGCTTAGTTCACGTGTATATATTATAGGGGTCGTTCAGATCTTCTTCATTGTATATTTGAACCATACGTTTATCGGTTTAAGTAAGCTCTGAGAGTTTGGCAACTGTGCGATTATACCGTATGTTTTCAACATATACCCTGAACGGTTTATATGGGCTCCTTATTTTTATCTACTGTTTGTAGACAGTGGAATGTCATACGCATTACACTGTGTAACAGAGGATATTATATTACCTGGTATAACTAAGTACTAAAATGTAACTGGTTCTTTAAAAAACAGGTATGTAGATACAAAAGGATTTGGGCTTATTATTGAATGGAATGTTCGCTTGCATCGAAAATTTTATTTTTTCTGTATTTTTAAAGATGTTGTTTTTTTATTTAATATAATTTTATTAGTTCAATTAGTTCAAGAAATTTCGTAATATATTTTGTTTACGTGAGTATGTCTTTGTACATTTTATGTAAGCATCTGAATAATAAAAACTACTTTTATTTTATCCAATCTTCTGCGATATATTGTATAAAGCTTTTTTAATATTTTAGTTCTGGTCTTATTTGTGTACTACATATGATATCTTGATAGAAGGTTATCTCAAAATAAATATGGTTAAGTGCTACAATAGATATTTTTGTGTTAAAATTAATAGAAAGAATGGTTAATTTGTCTAACAAGGTATATTCGGCAGCAGAAGCATATAGTACAAGCGTCTATGTTTTAAGGGCGGAAGGACGTGCGCCTCATTTTTAGCTGACAAGCTTGCGAAGAATATTATTTCTGGTCCTCAATTTACCTTTTAGTTTTAAACAATAATCTGTGACTGACCCGGTGTAATACAAACTATTTTCAAGGAATTTATAGGAAGTCTACAGTTCAATGATTTTATGACAAGATTGGATGTTCAGTTTTGTGAAAACGTCTATGTCGAGGAAATTGAAGGAGCACCCACGAGTTTTTCAGGGGTTTTGGCTGAAAATTGATTCATAGTTTATTTTTATTGTGCAATAATAGGTGTCTCGTCTATATAATAGAAGTCCTAGTATCTACCGGTATGGATCGTTTGTTTGTGTAAATGTTATACAGTGTAGGTGCCTTTATGCTACCCCAAGCGAGACCGTTCTTCATCTGCTATTCTTAACATTGAGTGATACAAAAAATATTCTCTTGTGTAGGCATACGCAAATAATATAAGTGAGTTTGTTATCTAAGGGGATATCGTATAGTTTTTCGAGAAATATTTTGTAATTTAAGGTGTCGTAAGCGGCATTTGGATTGAAAAATACCACCCCTGATACCCGATATTTTTCGTACCCGTCTTTGATGTGTTGGGTAAGATTTAGCATTTGTAATGTACCTGATCTTCCCTATCTATAGCCACTTTTGTCTTTTAATTTGAGCTTTTCTTCAAATATCGGTGAAATCATATTAACGATCTTGTGCAAAAGTATTTTAAATAGCTGACAAAATAAAGATATTGGCCGATAGTTTTTGTGGTCGTTGGAGTTTTTGCCAGGTTTAAGCAAGGTAACAACTTTGGCTTGTCTCTAGATTTTGGGTGTTTCCATAATTTGAATACAGTTGTTCATCATCCGGATAAGCCATTGTGGTGTTTTTGGTCCAGATTTCGTAATAAGCTTTGTGCTCAGATCCTCAATGTCGGTAGTTGTATTATTTTTCATTAAATATGTAGATGGTGGATCCAAGCTCAACATCGTTGAAAGTTTCTCTGAAAGCTGACTGGTTTTGTCCTTTCTTACTTTGAGTTATTCTTTGCTTTTTTTCCAACAGAGATAGCATGTCTATATCTATAATGTGGTTTTCAGCGATAAGCTTTATTCCAAATACCCTACGTTAGGCCCTATATGTGTTTCCTGCACTAGAAATAAGTCAGATTCGTGTTTAGCGCATATGTCTGATAAGTTTAAGTAAAGTAAAATTTCTTGATCTCTAGATATACCCTTAACAGTTATAAACATTATGTTATTAGAATAGTTGGTCCTAAAAAGGATCAATTTGACAAAATCATATTAAAGGGGTGACTGAAGAATTAGCCGATTAATTATTTAATCATTACCCTGGGTATACCCGATTGTGGTGGTTTTCTTAGTACTTAAATTTTCGTAAAGGCTCGTTCTTTGAACCCCATAAGTAATGCCTAATATTTTACTTTTTATTGAAAATTTAAATTTTACATGCCGTGTATTACTTTTTGACGATATTTCGAATCAGATTTGTATAGTAATAATTTAAGGTATTAAAGAGCCTGTTTGTGGAAAATAAATAAGTTTGTGATATCGTTCGCAACTCATATATAGATAATAAAAAAATAAAAACAGTTAAAATAGGTGTAAAAAATTTCAACTTCATACATCGGCGCCATTGTTCAGGTGATGGGTTTATCACAGATATCAAAGGTTACATTTTAATTCAAGGTTCTATTTGCGTATTTTCAATATTAAAAGAGTAGGAAAAGACACGTTTATGCTTTTTTTTTAAATCTATTCTATTTTCTTTCTAGAGTTCCGTCTTTTTTGAACGACCTGTGGTCTTTTTTCAATTGGACACTTGTCCAAGGCTATGACAAATACTTTGTCCTCTGCTATTCTAAATTAATATGACTGATTCATTATTTTCTCTAAACATTCTGTCCTCTGCTATTCTACATTAATATGACTGATTCATTTTCTCTTTCTTGCAGCTATTTTAATGTTTATCCTGTGTATCTTTTTCTACTTCTTCTTCTTCTTCTTCTTTTTATATAGCCATGACTCTGTCTGTTTTTCAATGTGCCTCCAGTAAGTTGCCGTTCCATGGTTTTCGTGGTCTTCCTACTGATCGTCTTCCTATTGGGTAACCGTCTCTTGCCGTGTCTACTACTCTATTTGTTGTCATTTGGCTTATATGATCGTTCCATTCTACTCTTCTATTTCTTAACCAGTTCTTGATGTTCTTCACCTTGCATCTACATCGTATATCTGTACTTCTAGCTCTGTCCCATAGTGTCTTACCATCAATTTTTCTAAGTGTTTATATCTCTGTTGTTTCTAACATCCTTTTTGTCCTGTTTATGCCAGGTCTTGTTTCTGCTGCGTATGTCATTATTGTAAATTTTGTAAATTCTGCCTTTGGTTTCTTTCCTGATATTTTTATTTCTTCATATTGTTTCATTTAGGCAGCCTGCGGCTCTGTTTGCTCTATTCAGTGGATCTTCCACTTAAGTTTCGAGCTTTCCGTAGCTAGATAATGTGATACCTAGATATTTAAACTTCATCACTTGTTCTATTATCTGACCTTCCAGCTCCAATTAACATATTAGTAAACTTGCTGTTGTAACCATGCATTTTGTCTCTTTTGAGGAAATTAACATGTTAAATTTTCTGGCGGTTATATGAAATTGGTGTAGCATACGTTGTAAATCATCTTTACTTTGAAAGAATAGTACTGCGTCGTCTGTATAGCAGATTATTTTAATTTGTTTTTCTCCCATTTGGTATCCTCTTTTATTTCTTACTTTTTATTATTTCATCCATAATCCGGTTGAACAATAGAGGACTCAGGAAATCTCCCTGTCTTATCCCATTACCAGCTTCAATAGGGTCGGTTAGTTCTTCTTCTACTTTTACTTTTATTGTGTTGTTTTGGTATATTTTATATTTTCGATTGTTTTGATTATTCAATGAAATTGACATTAATTTGATAGTTTCCATTTTATTAGTACTGATGGTATATAACTAGCATCTGTTGGTACTATATATCAATTTGAACATGTGGAAGTAAGAGCACTCTCTTGTTAGTAATTTCAGTGTAAATTATGACGAAACCAGAAATAACCCATAATATTATCCCACACCTCAAAGGTCTGCCTCGCTGTATCTGGGAGACGCAATAATTCGCTTTTGATAGATATAAACAAAAACCCACTAAGACGAACACAACATAAATCAAAAAAATCCGTCAACCTGTCAATAGGGACATACAATATTAGATCGATGTCTACGGATGAATAAGTACATGAACTGAAAGAAGAATTAACAACCATAAAATGAGATATCATAGGCCTATCAGAAACTCGACGAAAAGAAGAAACCCGAATACAGCCTATGTCATACTTAAAATAAGAAGAACATTAATTAAAATTATCTAGGTATATGCCCCCACGACAGCTTATGATGAAGGAAGATATCGAACTATTTTATGAAGATATATCAAAGACTATGGAAGAACATAAAAATCGTCTTATACTAGTAATTGGAGATTTCAATGCCAAACTGGGTAGAAAACTAAACAATGAAGAAACTAAAATAGGAGATTTCGGCTATGGTCAGAGAAATGATAGAGGTGCTACTTTGATGAACTACCTAGAAGAAAAGCATTTATACGCAATGAACTCCTTTTACAAAAAGAAGCCCCAACGAAAGTGGACATGGGTCAGCCCTAATGGATCCACAAAAAATGAGATCGACTACATACTGTCCACGGAACGATATATCATTAAAGATGTAACAGTTCTTAACAGATTCACAACAGGTAGCGATCACTGGATGGTCAGAGCAAAAATTAGTGTTGACAATAACTATGAAATGAAAAGAAAAATAATTAAAAACTAGGATCTAGTAGATAGAAACAAACTAGGGCAATATAAAGAGATATACAAAGACCTATTAAAAGAACAACTTACTTAAAAATTAGACAGTGATGACAAAGATATAGATGAAATAGACAACATACTTACAGCAACGATGATTACATCAGGAAAAGAAATAGCAAAAAAGGATCTAAAAAAGAACAATTATATATCAACAGAAACAAAGAAGCTTATGGATAAAAGAAGGAAGCTATAGAATATGTAGAAATCAATAAAACAATAAGCAGAATAATAAGAAAAAATAAGAGAAAAGAACAAGAAATAAAAATAGAAAAAGTAATACAAAACAACAAAAATATGAAATGCTTAAGACCGAAATTAGGTAAGTGTGAAATAAACAAAAAAAAAGATAAAAACGGACTAGAAACAAACGTTAAAGATGACATTATAAATATTATCCACCATTTCTACTCAGAACTATATAAAACAAAAAATAAACCACCAGAAACAATTAAAAACCAACTTAAGGCTAAAGTAAAAAATGTCAACTCAGAGCTACAGCCAGAAATAAGCAAATCAGAAATAAAGAAGGCATTGAAAGAAATGAAAAACAACAAATCGCCAGTAAAAGATGGAATAACTGCAGATATGCTGAAATATGGTGGAAAAGTGGTAATTAACAATCTACATTCCGTTTTTAACAAGATATTAAAGAAAAAAGAATCCCAAACAACTGGAAGGAATCCGTAACCATTATCCTACACAAGAAAGGGGATAAAGCAGATATAAAAAACTACCGTCCTATAACACTCCTCAATGTAATGTATAAACTCCTAACAAAAATTTTAACCAATAGATTGACGACAAAATTCGATGGATACCAGTCAAAAGAACAAGCTGGTTTTAGAAAGGGATTCAGCACAAGTGACCATTTACTAAGTATGAAAATACTTATAGAACGAGCAAATGAATAATGAAAAACGAATAAGAAAATGAATTGACCACAGATATACGGAACTAATAGCCAATATATATAAGGAAGCCAAAACAACAATTAAAGTATATGAATAAACAAAATCAATACAAATAAATAGAGGCGTGAGACAGGGTGACACAATATCACCGAAACTTTTCAATCAGGCTCTGGAAGATATTTTTAAAAGATCAGAATGGGAAGAAAAAGGTATAAAAATTTATGGACAACGCTTGAACCATCTAATATACGCTGATGACATCGCATTGATAACAGATAAATGAGAATAATTATTTGAAATGATGAAAGAACTGGACGTAGAAGCTGGAAAGATAGGCCTTAATATGAATTACAGCAAGACCAAAATTATAACAAATACAGATGAAAACATCACAATGAGGATCGGACAAGATGAAGTAGAACAAGTTCAGGATTATATATATCTGGGTCAAACTATAAAACGTAACAAAGAAAACCAAACAGCAGAGATAAAAAGACGAGTTAGACTGGCATGGGCGGCATTTGGCAAACTAAGCTACATTCTTAAAAACAAAAGATATCCACAGCATCTTAAGACCAAAGTATACAATCAATGCGTACTCCCTGTTCTAACTTATGGTTCCCAAACGTGGACATTTACAAAAGTAAACATGGACATAACCATAAAAACCCAAATAGCAATGGAAAGACAAATGTTGCACATAAGACTAATAGATAAAAAGGGAAACGAGTGGATAAGAGAGAAAACAAAAGTGAGGGATGTTAGATAAGAAGTTGCAAAATTGAAATGGAGATTTGCCGGTCACAATATAAGACAAAAAAAAACCGATGAAACAAAATTCTTATAAGTTTGAGACCGTGGGAATATAAACGAAGCAGAGGAAGGCCCCAAATGAGATGGGCAGATGATATCAAGAAGCACGTGGGCTCTAGGTAGATGAGTATACCGACAGACAGAGAAGAATGGAAAAGGATTGGGAAGGCCTATGTCCAAAGATGGACCGAAAAAGGCTAATTAGATAGAGATAGATTCTTGTGATCTTAGTATTTCCGTTGATTGAATAGTATAGGGTATCCAATATTTTAATTAACGGTATGTCAGAGTTTTATTAATTTTTATATATATTTGCAAAATGAAGAAGAAAGTTCAGTACAGGCAGTTAAACAACTGATCTGTCAATTTAGAAGTAAGAGCAAGTACCAACTTGCTGAAAAGCATACCATACACAAAAGGGATAATAAAATGTACTGCACAAACTATAGCGATATAAGCTATATATAAGCTATATATCTATTAATTATTAGGATATACAGTATTTTTTCTAATACACCTGGAACGATTGAGTGAATAGGTGAACTATCAAATAGGAGACTATTAGTGTGGAATTAGAAAAACTAATAAATCGTTGATCAATTATTCACTATTAGGCAGTTAATGAGAAATGTTGGGAATACAAAAAAAAAACATTAAACTAGTTATTTATAGATTTTAAACAAACACTGATATAATCATAAGAATAAAACTATGAAATACCATGGCAGAACTAGGCTTACCTAATAAACTAATTTAACAAGGAGTAATCTACAAGTAAAGTATCTTACTGTCGACTTATTTTCAAATGTACTGCAAAGAGCTCTAAAAAATGTGAACGAATTATTAACAGCTGTTTTGAAAACTAAATATTATGAGACGAATTGGGGATATTATATTACACAAACTAAACCGCTTGCCTACAAAAAATATTAGGAAAATATGATACGACGGAAAAGACTAATGACTTTACAGCTAATTGCCACATAAGTATCAATGTAACTATAGCTCACAAAATGGGTTCAATTACATTGCAATTTTTAAATTTTTCGTGATAAAATGAAGTGATTCATTGTTGTTTTGAAAAGGTAAGTTGTTTTTTATTTTTGTATTCCTATCATCTGATATTGTAATATCAACAACATTTTTCATAATATATTCTATTACTGATAACGAACAAAAGTTTTTTTAACTTCTCGTTAATATAATTATGTAGGAATTTAGATTTTTATCTTGTTCTTACTATAGTGCTAAAGCACAAATGTAGTTATAGTTTACCGTATTTTTTCATAGTGGTCATAGTTTTTGATTGTAGTATAGCTTATGTGTTTATAATAACTAGCACATAGAAAATAATAAAATTTTGTACCCTGTGCTTTATGTTTATTATCCTTTATTGTATTGGAACATCTAGAAGTATAGTAATACATTTTAATTGTTGAACAAAAGAGAAAATAAAAACACTTTTTGTGGTGTGCCACTTAACCATACACAAAATCGTACACAAATAGTCAAATGGTAGTAAAAGTTTCCGATATAGGCCGCCATACGGCAAAGGCATCGCCGCGCTCGATGTCTATACTATGAAATGTTTTTCAGATAGTCTTCGGATCAGATTTTTTCAAAACATTAAATTACATCTTTTTGTCTTTCTTTATTTAGGCTAACCGCTACTGTTTTTTTTTTCTTCAGCGTTTCTTCTTAAATTACATTAATGTTATATTTACAATTCTTTCTGGAACGAGCTATAATTTTTCTCAAATAACCATTTTGTGTGGTTTAGTCACCTTACGGTTTAGCGTGCTTTGGCTCTTTAAAGTCCCTTTTAATATTAATATCGTTTGAGAAATTTTTCCCAGATGACTAAATAAATTTCTTTAACATACAAGAGAGAGGACGTAGAGTAGGGCATAACGTAACTTAGATGTTGAATGAAAACTGCAAATTGCTGCTTAGATTGACAAATACCACTCCTCATACCTAATATCTTTTGTACCCATCTTTGCTGTGTTGGGCAAGATTTAGTATTGGTGACGTACATGATCTTTCCTGTCTATATCAACTTTTGTCTTTTAATTTGAGTTTTTCTTCTGTTTTACCTCTTGAGAAGTATTTTGTAAAGCTGACAAAATAAATATATTGACCGATAGCTTTTGTGGTCGTTGGAGTTTTTGCCAGGTTTAAGCAAGGCAACAACTTTGTCTTTGCTTTGTTTGTCTGAAGACTTTGGATATCAGTAACTGTTGTATTTTTGGTCCAAATTTTATAATAAGCTTTGTGCTCAGATCTTCAGTCAGTGCCGTACTATTCTTCATTATATACGTAGATAGTGGATCCAAGCTCAACATCGTTAAAAGGTTCCTTCAGCTGACTGGTTTTGTCCTCTCTCATTTTAAGTTTTTCTTTGCTTCTTTGCCGGCAGAGATAGCACTTTTACATTTATTATGTGATTTTCAGCGATCAGCTTAATACCAAATACACTATTTTTTGCCTTCTATGTATTTTCTGCACTAGAAATACGTCACATTTGTGCTAAGCGCATATGTCTGATAAGGTTAAGTAAAGTAAAGTGTCTTTATCTTTAGATATGTCCTTAATATTTATAGACATTATTAGAATAATTGATCCTAAAAAGGACCGATTTGACAAAACTGATTACGGTGGTCTTATTTGTACTCAAATTTTCGTAAAGGCTTTTCTTTTGAACCCCATAAGAAATGACTAATTAACTTTTCATTAAAAATAATTTTACACACTGTTACTTTTCGACGATATTTCGAATCAGATTTGTATAGTAATAAGTATAGTTAATATGAAGTCTCTTTGTGAAAAGTAAATGAGTTTGTAATATCGGTCACAACTCATATATGAATGATAAGGACATAAACGGTTAAAATAAGTGCACAGAATTTTAACTAAATATATCGGCGCCATTGTTTAGGAGATGGATTTATCCCAGAGATTAAAGGTTAAATGTATATTCCAGGTTCTATCTACGTATTTTCATTACTAAAAAAGTATATTTAAAATAAAGACCTTAAGATATATTTAGATTCTATGGAAATTAGCAAATTAAAAAATACAGACATAATTATTCTGAATGACAAAATTGAGACAAACAGTTGCCTCAAGTATTGTTTATATTGTAAAGGTTATCGTCATAGTATAGTCAGAACGCAACAAGGTTCTATTGGCTTTTCTGCTTTTTGTCTCCTCATTCCTATTGAAAACTTAGCCACGTAAATAACGTTTTAAAAATATGTATTAATATTTCTTTAGTGCCTTTCCTAAGATAACTTTTTTTAAGCCTACTTCGTTTGACTACATGTAATGGATTTGATAGTTCCCAACAGATAAGTATTGAATGTAGGTTGGATAGCAGTTGGTTGTACAGGCATGTGTTGATAAATATGATGGGTCGGTAGGTAGTTCCATTATTCCTAAATCTGACCATATGTTACCTCCCCTGTTGATTCGTGGACGTCCTAAGGGCATTTTTTCTCTCGGGGCATTCTCCCAGTTTAACTTGGCAATGCAGTTATTAGAAAGCCTTTGGATGTAGCCAGCGTAACTTTGGCGTTGAGATTTAGTCTCTTGTATGACGTTGCTATCTTTATATATCTGTTAGACCTTGGCATTAGTTCCGGTTCGGTATTGGTTAGTATTCGGACCTTTGTAAGTTGGAAAATAATTCTGATGGCTTTTCTAGTAATCCTGATCTAATTAATACCTAAGTTTTACTTACATTGTTTTGTCAGCGTTCTCGTCACATTTAAGTCAATAGCACTGGTTTAATCACTGTTTTATATATCCTGATTTTAGGGATTTGTATTAGACTTCTGGATTTAAAAGTGTTATGTGGGTTATATTTACATCAGTTAGCTACCTGAATATTCCATTTTATTTCTTATGTGACAGCGTTATCTACGATACCTAAAACGCTGCAATCTTTCAAAATTATATGGGTTTATTGTTACGTTATGCCCTACCCTACGTCCTCTCTCTTGTATGTTAAAGAAATTTATTTAGTTTTCTCATTACTTAATATCAGACCGTTTTTTGCTGCTAATAGCATTATTTTGTAGCATTCTAATATTTAATCTATGAATTAAATCCGGATAGCAAATAGATATTTTTCACTTTCTCGGAGAAAAAATATTCTAACATACAAAATCCTATTAAATTGCCAAAACCTTTCTTGCATATTATATTTACTTATGAGGGACAGCAGCAATATCAGTACCATAATAAGGCGTATAGTCCTGGACTGGCTAATCGTTGGATAATTGAAAGCATGAGTGTAGCAGTTATAATGTTTTCGGGACTGCTACCTGGTATCGGGGAGCAGAGATATCAGTACCAAGTTAGTGCATATAGGAATTGTTGCTTGAACTTTATTATTATTAAACAGCACTATATTTCCTAGTAAAATCCTCATGACTTTACAGTAAGACAAATTTTCGAACGTTGGTTATGGAAACATCATGTACATACCACCGGATTCCCTAGATCGACATTCAGCAAAATTCTTTTAATAATGATGCGGGAGTAAAAATATAAATATCTGGGAGCTTACATCAACAAAGAATTAGATTCAGACTAAGAAATCAGGGTACGAATAGAAATGGCAAGGGCAGCGTTCTTAAAATTCAAGCAATTGTTCTGTGACAAAAATCTTAATACTGCGCTGAGACTGAGGTTTGTTGAATGTTACGTCTGGTCTCAACTATTGTACGGAGTAGAAATATGGACGGTAAAAGCGCAAATAGTTAGGAAGCTTCAAGCCTTTGAATTTTAGATATACCGGAGAATGTTGAGAATTCCATGGACTGCCAGGGTCACCAATGAGGAAGTGCTGAGAAGGATGGGTCGAGACAAAAAATTGTTGAGAACAATAAAAGTACGCAGGACTGCATACCTGGAACACATACTAAGGAATATAAAGTCTTCTGCAGACCATCATGCAGGGTAGAGTCGATGGCAAAAAGGGAATAGGTAGAAAGAGGAAGTCATGGCTGCGAAATATTCGTGACTGGACAAAGATGACTGTAGACGAATTATTCCACGTTGCAAAAGACAGAGATACTTTTAGAAATGTGGTCGCCAACCTCCGTTAATGGGGACGGCATAGGAAGAAAAATAATGATACGCTAAACAAAAAAAACAGAGATGAAGATAGGCGCCAAGAAACTCTGTGTTATAAAACAGTTGAATAAAATACAGATTCTCGATTCAAATATTTAAAAATTTAATGAAGAGCTTACCAAAATAGAAATAACGTCTATTTAAAATGCAATTCATTAATGGCTCTCAAGGTACAAAGCAGTCCTAGCATCTGCTAATGATATTGATCTTATAAGAAACTCTCTCCGCAAACGACATCTTCAACAAAGTGAAGAGAGCACGAAAAATGTTTTACTTAAAATCAACAAAATAAAAACCAAATACAAGCGAATCAACAGAAGAAAGCAATTCAATACAGAGCATAATTCACTTAAGACCTATTTTAATACATGAATGCGAATCAATGACTAAAACAAATAAGGAAGAACTCCGAATATTTGAAAGAAAAATAATAAGAAAACTTTTTTAACCTCATTATCATATTGCTACAAATCCGTATAGAATAAGAACACATACTAAATAAAGAAAGCTCTTATAAATATATTGTTTAGGAAAATAAATCGCTTAAGGTAGATCGGACACATGCATAGACGCCAAGATGTCAAACTTGGTTAAAAAACGTAAACTAATTTTTGAAACCAAATTCAGTATTTTGCTTTAATCTGTGCCTTCTAAGAATTGCAAGGAAAAATAGACGTTGATAAAACTGTTATTAGAGACATGGGGAATCTAAAAATTGCATTCCACAACATATCTCCTCAACTAAGCAAAAATCCTTAACGAATTGGTTTCTAGTACTCGTACAGAGTATATCGGAATAAAAGGAAAAAGACAGTTAAGCAAGAAGAAAAGTGCAAGCATTTACGTTTTAAGGGTGAAAGGATGTGCGCCCCATTTTTAGCTGACAAGCTTGCGGAGCATACTATTTCTGGTCCTTAGTTTGCCTTTTAGTTTTAAACAAGATTCTGTGATTGACAACGTGCGATATAAACTATCTACAAGGTATTTATAGGAAATTCAGAGTTCAAGGATTTCATCACACTATTGGATGTTCAGTTTTGTGAAAGCGCCTGTGTTGGGAAAATTGAAGGAGCGTTCCTAAGATTTTCGGGGTTTGGCTTAAGTATCTACTGGTATCTGTTGATCATTTGTGTAAATGTAATACAGTGTAGGTGCCATTACGCTACGGCAAGCGAGACCGTTTGTCTGCGTTCTCCATATTACCATTGAATGATACGAAAAATCTTCTGTTCTGTAGATATACGCGGATAAAACGATGTTTACAGTTTGTCATACAGTTTTTGCAGAAATGTCCTCTAATTTAATGTGTCGTAGGCGGCATTTAGATTGACAAATACCACCCCTGATACCTGATATCTTTTGTACCCGTTGTTGCTTTTTGCAACAACGGGTACGTTATTACGTACGTTATAAGTATTACGAATAAAAATAAATAAGCAAGAAGAATATAAGTGAACCATATTTAAAATAAGTGACAGAAAAAAGAATATTATATATACATTTACTTCTAAATTAAAAATAAAATACTCGTATGCCTGATCACGAAAGATACAAAATTTACAAGCGACAAAGTATTTTTTAAAACAACCGAACATATTATATGTAATAATTGTAATAGATATGTTGGCTATAATCAAATTACCATAAAGTCACCGAAATATTTTATCTGAGTAATGATTCACTACTGATTGCTCGTTATACGATACATTTATAGTTAAAGCGAAATTAGGTGTTATGCCTACTTATTATTTTAGTATCTGTTACAAGTTACATACTAAAGTATTATAGTAAGATATTGAATTCCCTACATTTAAAAATTGAAATATTGAAATTAGACAGTAAAAAATTGTAATTTTAAGATTGATTTACAAATTATTATAATTTAAATTTTACTACTTTATGAAACAAATATTGTACATCATAAAACGTAGCAATCGAAACATAGGAACGTACATTTATATAATAAATTTTTCAGTGTCAATGCATTAAAAAAATACTAATACATAAAAATTGCCTTTTCCAAGCTTATAACAGACACTAACTTAAGTTTAAAAATAATTTAAAAAAAAGTAATATAAATTACCACCATAAAATATTTAACTACATTAACCAAGTATTTGTGAAATTTCAGAATGAATAAATTGATTGATATTTAAATAAATTTCAAGTTCCAAAACGTACCTGCTATAAAATTATTGGCAACATCGGAGGAGTTTAGTTGTGTACGGGGAAGAATACATACGGATCCCAAAAGTGTTTTACTCTATTACGGAGTTCATTTAATCCTACGTGTTGGTCGGAGTCTACATAAAGCGCTACCCAGATAATAATATACACGGTGTATATTCTCCTGGAGTTAGTATAATACCGTTTTAGTACGGGGCCCACATTAACCGCTAGATCTATATATATATATATATATATATATATATATATATATATATATATATATATATATATATATATATATATATATATATATATATATATATATATATATCTACGGCATAAAGTGGACTCCGCCCATGTTAAAATTCAGGTTCAAGTGAGCTCCGTGGTCAACTGGACACCGATATACGGAGCTCACTTGACCATTCCATAATATTGGCTCTGTCGATTCGTCAACATGTATAGTTTCATAATTTTTAAAAATTTTGTGGAGCCCTTAAGTACCCCTGTATCATGAATGTATATTGCATAGTTCACGTGTATATCTTATAGGGGTCGTTCAGATCTTTTTCACTGTATATTGGAACCATAGGTATATCGGTTTAAGTAAGCTCTGATAGTTTGGCAACTCTGCCATTAAGCTGTATACTTCTCGCGTATAGTCTGAACGGTTGATATGGACTCCTTATTTTTGTTATCGTTCATACGCATTACAGTGTGTAACAGATATGTATACTATTAACTACCTGTTTTTGGTAGGTACGTGCTTTTCTAAAAATAGCTTTATAGATACAAAAGGATTTCGTTACCAAATTGGATTTTTTTCATATGCGGAAATTTCCTAATGTATTTTGTTAACGTGAGTATGTCTTAATACGTTTTATTTAAGAATTCGATAAGTAAGAACTTTTTTTATTTCATCCAATGTTTTATGATATCTTGTATATAGATTTTTATTATTTTATTTCTGGTTTTATCTGTGTACTACATATAATTCTGGATAGAAGGTTATCTCAAAATAAATATTTATTTGCTTAAATAGATATTTTTGTGTAAAAATGGATAGTAGTGCACAAAAAAGGGAAGAATGCTTAATTTATCTAACAAGAATTATACCACTTCACCCATATTAGATACTTCTGAATGTTTTATCTCCTATTTAGGGGTAATATGTAGTCAATATAAGTGAAGCTAGTGTTAAATTTGCAATGATCTTTATAAGTAATAGCTTACTGACTGTACTTTACATGTTGAGTTTAAATAAATAAACCTTGTCCCTTCAGAAAAGAGCGATTTGAATGGCAAAGTCAACGAAGAAAGTGTAATGAATCTTTTATCACCCCAGATTCACACAGGTTAACCGCTGTTTGCAGGCAAGAGTCTTCCTGGCAGATTTAAGGAAGATAACTACCATAAGGAAGTTTCTTTTGAGGGTTCAGATGGTGAGAAGCAGCTTATTTTTTTTTGTATATCTTGCAGATGTGTTGATCTAGCCAGTTTTTCCTCGATTCTAGTCATAAAATGGGTTGTTATTCGTGGAGTGAATGTTACGAATCTAGACTTTGTTTCTTTTGTTCTCTAGCTACTTATCTTCGGATATTAGGTGGATTGATAACTACGATATTGTAGAGCTTATGTATGGATGAGAGTCTTAATATCCGCTTAATTTGGCTGACTAATTTATAGCTAAATCTACGTGTCAAGTATGTATTGATGTCACCCATACAAGCTAGGTATATTTGGCAGCAGAAGCATAGAGTTTAAGCGTCTACGTTTTAAGAGTGAAAGGATGTGCTTCCCGTTTTTAGCTGACAAGTTCGCGGAGAATACTATTTTTCTGGTTCTAGTTTGCCATTTAGTTTTAAACAAAGTTCTGTAAATTACAAAGTGTGTTTAATGATTTCATGACACTATTGGTTCAGGTATATGTTCAAATTTGTGAAAGCGTCTCTGTTAGGGACATTGAAGGAGCACACCTGACTTTTTCCAGGGTTTGGCTTAAAATTAATTTATAATCTATTTTTATTGTGTTTAAGATATAATTTAGATCTTTCTCCACTTCAGCAACAAAAGTTTGTGGTTCTGCAACAATAGATGTATCGTCTACATAATAAAAGTCCTAGTATTTACTGGAATGGGTTGTGTAAATGTTATACAGTGTAGGTGCCATTACGGTACCCCAAAGGAGACCGTTCTTCTACGTTTTCAATCTTCATCTTTTCTTACCATTGAGTGATACGAAAAATCTTCTGTTGTTCTATTACCTAAGGGGATATCACATAGATTTTGGAGAAATGTCCTTTAATTTAAGGTGTCGTAAGCAGAATTCAGATTGACAAATACCACTCCTCATGTCTGATATTTTTTATATCCGTCTTCGTTGTGTTGGGCAAGATTTAGTATGTGTGACGAACATGATCTACCCTGTCATATATAGCCACTTTTATCTTTAAATTTAAGTTTTCCTTCTATTATCGGTTTATATTAAGGATCATATGCAGAAGTATTGTGTATAGGTGAAAAAATAAATAGATATATTGGCCGATAGCTTTTGTGGTCGTTGGGGTTTTTGTCAGGTTTAAGCAAGGCAACAACTTTGTCTTTACTTTGCTTGTCTACAGACTTTGGATATTAGCCACTGTTATATTTTTTTGTCCAAATTTTATAATTAGTTTTGTGTTTAGATCCTCAGTCAGGAGCCGTAATATTGTTCATAATATACGTGGATAGTGGATACAAACTCAACATCGTTGAAAGGTTTCCTCAGCTGACTGATTTTGTCCTCTCTTATTTTAAGTTTTTCTTTGCTTCTTTGCCGGCATTTATTATGTTTATTTCGTTATTTTCAGCGATTAGCTTAATACCAAATACCCTAGGTTTGGCCCTCTATTTGCTTCCTGCAGTAGAAATACGTCACATTTGTGTTAAGCGTATATGTCTGATAAGCTTAAGTAAAGTAGAGTGTGTGTATCTGTAGATATGTCCTTACTATTTATAGACATAAGTAGAATAGTTGGTCCTAAAAAGGACCGATTTGACAAACATCATATTGAACGGGTGATTGAAGAATTAACCGATTAAATAATTATTCATTATCCAGAGTAAGAGTACGCTCGATTGCGGTGGTCTTATTGTAACTTCAAATTTCGTGAAGGCTTTTACTTTGAACTCCATAAAAATTTAAATTTTGCATACTGTTACTTATAGACGATATTTCGAGTCAGATTTGTTTAGTAATAACTGTACTTATATAGTCTCTTTGTGAAAAGTAAATGAGCTTGTAATATCGGTTTACAACTCATATATGGATAATAAGGAAATAAACAGGTTAAAATGTGACAACAAATTGCTATATAACAGTACGAGACAATATTCATATGCTGTGGCAAAATCATCATATTTGGATTTCATATTTCAATTATCATATTTACATTGATATTTATGTGGCAATCAGCTGTAAAAGTCATTGCCTTTTTTCTGTCATATCATATTTTAGCATATCATATTTTGAGTGAAATTGATCCTAAATTCGTCTAATAATATTAAGTTTTTAAAACAGCTGTGTTTTTATGCTCATTCGGTTACCTTTTGTAAACCAGTCTGTGTAAATATAAGGGATTTATATAATCTTTTCATTTCGTAATCTTGTCGTTTCATAATTATAGTTCTCTTGCTTTTATTTTCTATATTTTCTATATAAAGATCATCGTCATCGTATAGTCAGAACGCAACAAGATTCTATTGCCTTTTTGAAAATACAGCCACGTAAATGGCGTTTTTAAAATTTATGTCAATATTTCTGAAGTGCCTTTTCTAGGATAATTTTTTTAAGCCTAGTTCGTTTGATTATATGTAATTGATTTGATAGTCCACAACAGATAAGTATTGATTGTAGGTAGGATAGCAGGTGTTGATAAATATGATGGGTCGGTAGATAGTCTCATTATTCCTAAATCTGACCATATGTTACCTCCCCCTTCATTTGTGGAAGTCCTAAGGACATTTTTTCTCTTGGGGCATCCTCCCAATTTAACTTGGAAATGCAGTTATTATAGTCTTTGGATAAAGCCAGCGCAACTTTAGCATTGATATTTAGTTTCTTGTACGACGTTGCTATCTTTATATATGTGTTTGATCTTGGAATTAGTTCTGTTCGGTATTGGTTAGTACTCGGACCTCTGTAAGTCGGAAAATACCTCTGATGGCTTTTCTAGCAATCCTGGTCTAATTAATACGTTCTCGTCACGTCTCCACATATTAGCACTGGTTTGCTCACTATTTTATATACCCTAATTTTATGGATTCGAATTAGACTTCTGGATTTAAAAAAGGGTTATATATACATATACATCAGTTAGCTACCTGAATATTTCCTTTTATTTCTTATGTAACAACGTTACCTACGATATCTAAGACGCTGCAATCTTTCAAAATTATATGGCTTTATTGTTCCGTTATGCCCTAATCTAGATCCTCTCTTTTGTATGTTAAAGAACATTTATTTGATTTTCTCATTAGTGACTATTAGACCGCTTTTTTTGCTGCTACTAGCATTATTTTATAGCATTTTATTATTTAATTTATGGATTAAATCCGGATAGCAAATAGATATTCTTTACTTTCTCAGATATTCTAACATACAAAATCCTATTAAATTGTCAAAACCTTCCTTGCATATTCTATTCACTTATGAGGAGCAGCAGCAATATCAGTACCATAATAATGCGTATAGTTCTGGACTGGCTAATTGTTGGATAATGAGAAGCATGAGTGTAGCAGTTTTAATGTTTTCGGGACTGCTACCTGGTATCGGGGAGCAGAATTATCATTACCGAGTTATATACCGAGAATATAGGAATTATTGCCTGAACTTTATTATTATTGAACAACAATATATTCCCTAGTAAAATAATCATGAATTTACAGTAAAAAAAATTTTTGAACGTTGGTTATGAAAACATCATGTACATACCACCGGGTTCACTATGTCGATATCCAGCAAAATCCCTGTAATAATGATACGGGAAACCAAAGATGAAAATATGCTCCAAGAAACTCTGTGTTATAAAACAGTCGAATAAAATACAGATTCTCAATTCAAATAGTCAAAAAATTAATGAACAGCTTACTTAAATAGAAATAACGCCTATTTAAGAAGTACTCCATTAACGGCCCAAGGGACAAAGCACTCCTAGCATATGCTAATGATATATATCTCATAACTCTAATAAGAAACTCTCCCGTCCAAAAACTTCAATAAAGTGAAGACAGCACGAAAAATGTTTCACTTAAAATCAACGAAATGAAAACCAAATACAAGCGAATCAACAAAAGAGACCAATTCACGGCAGTGGGACTGCCGGTAGAAGTTATACTTCTATACACGCGTTCGCCGTTACAAATTTATATGGGAGTCAATCTGCACAATCATTACATATTTAATGCTATAGGTAAGAGAGAGCAGAAAGAGAAAAATAATTAGGTATATAGGTATATGGTGCATCGTTTGCTGTATATAAACATTTGACCTGTAATAGGAGTATAGTAAATGAAGGATTGTATTAATATTTTAATGAAAATATATATTTTTATTTTCATATATGTATAAAAGGAGTTGAATGCAAAAAATTTTTTTTACGCATACTCTGCAGTAAAATGCATTGTTTATTTTGTTATTAATATAAAAATTACAATACAATACACTGCAACATAATTCAATATAATAATACAATACAAATTAAAATGCAATATTCATAAGTATTTAAAACTGCCAATATACATAACTTACTTTACGAAGATAAAAATAAAAAACCAACAACTCGGATTATGTTGTAAATTTTCATTTAATTTTAAAATTTAGCATTTTTGCGTATATTACATATATTTAATAACATTAACGTGAGGTTTTTAAATATTTCAAAAATAAAAAAGGAAATTCATATTGGGATTCGAACTCACGTACACCAGCGTATGAACCAAACACGTAAAAGATTTGCCAATTAGACATGATACTAACGGATTTCAAAATTGACAGTTGTCTGTCATACAGTGATTATTTTGAAATGCAAAAGCCTAAAATAATTATGAACATTTAATAAATAATACAAAACATATCACATAAATAATAATATTAATATATATTATATTATATAAGTATATAACATTATATAATATAATATAATATATTTATAATATTAAATATATATACAAAAGGAACATTTTTATTCCCGAGGTAGGAAGAGAGAGAAAATTTATCTTATATCTCTCTCTTACTCATTATCTTACATATGTAATGGTTTCACAGATTCACTCCCGTGCAAATTTCCAACGCCGACCGTGCCTATAGAAATATAACTTCAATAATGCCACTAAAGAATCACAGAGCATAATTCAAACTTTAGACCTATTTTAATACATGGATGCAAATCATGGACAAAATAGAAAAGAACTACGAATATATGAAAGAAAAATAATAAAAAAAATGTTTTAACCTCATTATCATATCGCTTACCAATCCGTATAGAATAAGAACATATACTGAATGAAGAAAGCTCTTATACCGATATTGTTCAGGAAAATAAATCGCTTAAGGTAGATCGGACACATGCATAGATGTCAAGATGTCAAACTTGTAAAACTGGTATGGAAGGAAGTTAGCACAGAAGAATGCCACTTGGGCGTCTCAGTATGCAATGGAGAGAAAACTTCCAATCATATCTCAAAAAATTAACATTTCGTTTGATTACAGATTCGTGGAAAATCGACCAACTTGGAGAAAAGTTGACTCACCCAATGTTATAGCGCTACGTAACAATGATGATAAAGAGAAAGGAGAAACAGTGACAAAAAGCAACAAAAATGGACTAATGGAGCAAAGCTGCTTCAAAATCTTGATTGGAAGGGATTGAAATGAAAGTATAAGAAATACAATGGATGAGGGGGATTCACTTATGAGGGGCAGAAGCAATATCAGTACTATAATAAGGCGTATAGTCCTGGACTGGCTAATCGTTGGATAATAGGAAACATGAGTGTAGCAGTTTTAATGTTTTCTTGACTGCTACCTGGGATCGGGGAGCAGAGATATCAGTACCAAGTTAAGGCATATAGGAATTGTTGCTTGAACTTTAATATTATTAAATAGCACTATATTTCCTAGTAAAATCGTCATGACTTTACAGTAAGACAAATATTCGAACGTTGGTTATGGAAACGTTAAGGACATACCATCGAGTTCCCTATGTCGATATCCCGAAAAATCTTTGTAATAATAATAACCGAACCAAAAAAACAGAGATTAAAATAGGCGCCAAGAAACTGTGTTATAAAACAGTCGAATAAATACAGATTCTCGATTTAAATATTCAAAAAATTTATGAACAGCTTACTAAAATAGAAATAACGCATATTTAAGATGCAATCCATTAATGGACCAAGGTACAAAGCACTCCTAGCATATGCTAATGATATTGATTTCATAAGAAACTCTCTCCCGTCCGCAAACGACATTAACAAAGTGAAGAGAGTACGAAAAATGTTTCACTTAAAATCAACAAAATGAAAACCAAATACAAGCGAATCAAAAGAAGAGAGCAATTCAATACATCTAGATAAAATAATAAAGTCAACAACTTCAATTTCGAAAGTATGGAATACTTTAAATATCTTAGATCAATAATCACGGTTAATAATAATGTCACTAAAGAAATACAGAGCATAATTCTTCTAAAATTTTTTAACCTCATTATTATATCACTACAAATCCGTATAGAATAAGAACATATACTGAATAAAGAAAGCTCTTATAACGATATTGTTCAGGAAAATAAATCGCTTAAGGTAGATCGGACACATGCATAGACGCCAAGATGTCAAACTTGTAAAACTGGTATGGAAGAAACTTAGTACAGAAGAATGCCACTTGGGTGTCTCAGTATACAATGGAGAGAAAACATCCAATCATATCTTAAAAAATTAACATTTCATTGAAGATTCGTGGAAAATCGATCAACTTGGAAAAAAGTTGTAGTTAGCGAAGACCCACTCAGTGTTGTAGCGCTACGTAATGATGACAATAAAGAAAAAAAAAGAAACAGTGACAAAAAGCAACAAAAATGGACTAATGGAGTACAGCTGCTTCAAAATCTTGATAAGAAATACAATAGATGATTGATGGATTCGAGAAACTTGAGACTTGAGAAAGGCACTCTGCCGAAACAGCTGTAGTGATAAGATACAATTTATTTGGTGAAAGTTTTAAAAACAAAGTTTTTAGTATTTTGTTGTTAAATAAAATGGAATTAACATACGACATTATATACGCTATAATAACTAGACAACTTGTATGATACGGACATATAAGGAGAAAGTTTCATGAAACAATAAACTACCCAATATTCGTTATGAGTGAAATCGATATGAATAAAGAAAATGAGGAAAACTATGGCAAAAAGGTAAAAAAAAGTAGTAATTAAAAAATGAGAGAGGTACCTTGTGGACAACATGTGCTTAATTAGGAACGAATTGAGATAAATAATCAAGACCACAAAGAACATTTTAAATTGATAAATCTATACGATTTTTAACAATGCATATTTATAGGTCATTTTCAGAGCCAACGTGCTAATTGTATGTAAAATGAAACTTTTTTAGGTTTTTAATGTTTGTAATGAAAGATAAAACCGTATGAAACATGACCGTGAAATTTATATACCAATCTATAAATCTCTTTTAAAAGAATACTGACACCTATACATTATCACAATACTACATATCATAATACTAAGAAGTCTGTTATTTTAATCTAAGAATAGGCTTTATAATTTACGAGAGATTTAATTTAATGCATTTAAAATTTTCCAGGATCCGGTATTGTAATAAGAAACAAAATTTCACTACAAGGCTTGAAATCGTGTCAAATTTGACTTTAGATATTCTTTTTGAGATTTAAAGATTTTGTCTTTCTTCCCAAGACTTTTCTTCCCTCTACTCTTCCTTGCATGATGACGCGTAGAAGAGAGTATTTATCGTTTGGAATTATGTGGCCCAGATACGATGTCCAGATAGACAATTCGTTTGAGACTTTTACAGTCCAAGGAATTTTAAGAATACGCCTATATAGCCACATTTCGAATGCCTTTAATTTGTTTACAGATTTGGTTTTCAGGGTCCAAGCTTCTACCCCATAGAGCAGTTGCAACCATACATAACATTCGACGATCTCAATCTAATAACCATACTCAATTTCTTATTTGTAAACATTGACTTTTATCTGTTTAGTTTAGTCCTATCTTTTTGCTTTATCTGTTAATGATTTATATAAGAATTTGTAAATCATCTATATTTTCTGTCATAATTGGGCTTTAGTATGCAAATTTTTTGTTATTAATGATGCTCACTCCATTCCTTACTTCTTTCCCATAGTGTCTCCTAAAATAGTAGTTGGGAGTACACATTAAATAATTGTGGTGACATTTCACATCACAACAAACATCTCTGGCTGACTCCTTTTTGAATTTCTGCTTGATTTGTCTCATCTTTCACCCGCATGACCGCTGTTTGATTTTAGTAGATTTTTTATTAAATTAATATCTTGGTATCTAGGTTTATGTGTTTTAATGCATGTATGGGCTTACCAGGTTGAACTGTGTCAAATACTTTTGAAAATCTATATTAGATAAGAATACGCTTTCATTATAATCTCTTCATTTTTGTAATAGTACCACCATTGCGCACAATTCCTCTTTTGTTCCCAATCCACCTCTAAATCCAAACTATGTGTTGTCCAATTGTTCTTCACATTTTTTATTGACAGACGATTTAATGTTGTTATTAACCGGATGACATTTATGACTTTTATTAAATTTTGATAATCGTTACAAATCAAGTCTTTTAGTGACATATTATTCTTTTAATTTTTACTTCTCATTTAATGTCTATATTTTGTTAGTTATTTTTAGAGTAAATATATGATGACTAAAAACGAATTGATCAAGAGTAGTGAATCGATGCCAAGAGTCGCTATTCTATGAAGCTACCCTTCACGACGCCATCTTGTGGCGCTAGTTCCGTGACGCTCACCTCAGCATTTTACTGTAGAGAGAAAAAGTAATACAATGCCAGTATAGAAGCTTTGTTTTAAAAATATGCCATAAGGAAAGATATAAAAGTATTCTTGTCATTATATTATATTGCATACTGTATTATTAACAAAATTTTTCATAATACATTCTGATATACGCTTTCTCTTGCCGCTAACGAACAGAAGTTTTTATTAACTTTTCGGTAATATACTTATGTAGGTATTTATATTTTTAACTTCTTACCATAATGCTAGAGTACAAAAGTAGTTATACTCTACTGTATTTTTTTCGTGGGGGTTCTATTTTTTAACTGTGTGATGAATTCTTGTATTTCAGTTCATACGATTTGCGTTAATTAATTTAATGATATTTCTGGAGTTACAAGTGTATACTCAGTTTCTGTTGTTCCGTTTATTTATCTAAGATATGTTATTCATTCTTCTCTAGGGATGTACTTAATCTCAATCAATTCTTTGATTTGGTTTTTGACCTCTTTCACATCTGTTTCAAACCCTCCGGCGTACTTTTAGGTCTTCATTTTATATAAGCATTTTTTTTCTTAGCATTTTACTTTTACCTCTTTATAAAAGTGTGTCTATTTTTCTTTCTCAAAGAGCCTCTTTTATTTTTGTTTTTATGTTGGTATTATAATTTTTCAAATTAATTCGACATTATTTCCACTTAATTCTTTTGTTTCAGTTATTGCTCTAACCTAATTTGACATTTTTTTCCTTCAAATCATCAAATTTTCATAAATTGTTTATATTTCGTTGTAGTAAAATTCATATTTTCCGATAAGCCTAACATATACAGCAGCGGTGTCATGAAACCGAAATAATCCAGTTCTGCATAACGTTTTTGCTGATCGATTTACAAATAAATTTTCAAACACATCAAATTGATCATCCTTTTTACTTTCGTATACGCTCATACTTATCCAAATTAAATTTTCAATTTCCAAAAACTTATGATACCTCCTCAATCCGCAACCCTGCGCCACGGACAATATCTATTCCGGCTATCGACATCAGTCTAACAAACCTATCTCAGTTAGTTTCAAATTGTCGTCAATTACAACCATCTTTTCGGCTGAATTATTCGCAATTCTAAAAAGACAACCCCTTCTACTTCTTATTAAAAAAGAACTTAAAAACATTTCAAATAAGAACATCCAAGTTCATTTTTTATGGGTGCCTTCTCATGTCAGAATTGAAGGTAACGAAGTTGTAGACAAACTAGCTAAAAACGCACCAACTAACCTGATGTCCGAAGAAAGTAACATAATGGTACAAAACGATTTAAAACCATACTTAAAACAAAAAATAATTCAAAAATGGCAACAAACTTGGAACAACACTCCATTAAGGCTATACGAAGTTAACAAACATCCATATCTTTGGAAACCAAAAGTAAAAGACAGAAGAGAGCATGTGATCGTGTCGTCTCCGGTGTAATTAATAAACGTATGAAAAGTCGATAGCATCTTGGTGCAAGTTTTCATGTTTATTAATGTCTCAAACTATTGCGCAATATGTTGCAATATTGCGTAGTTAGCCGGTACGCCCTTATTGTGGCATTGTCTTGAAAAAGACAATGCCTTTATGGTTTATTTACTTTTGTAGAAATAAAACACAGGTTTTCTAAGAAGAAAAAAACTCAGCTTCAGAGTCTTAGAAAATTCGCAGAGCCCTTCGAGCAAAGTGCTCTAGGGAGCTACCCTAGACGGGTAAAACCATACTGACTTGAGATCCGAAAATGTCCCATATTTAAAGATAAATTAACTTTTATATGAAACTTTTTCATTTCTCAACCAATTAAATTTAATTATAAGTTCCAGAAGGAAGGGCGATGCACATCGAGGTGCGTGATTGGTGGCACCTGATGACACCCGTCTCCATATCGGCCAGACACGACTTACTCATGGCTATTTACTACAGCGCAAAAATAAACCAGTTTGTGAAGTGTGCCACCATGTTCTAACGGTAAAACATTTTTTAATACAGTGTCCTAAATATAACAGTGAACGATTCAAATATAGCATACCCAACTGCCCTAGAAGAAAATACAGATACCCAAAGAATAATTTCGTATCTTAAAGACTGTCAACTTCTTCATAAGATTTAAAACATACATTGTAATACACATTCATATTATTATTATTAATTGTAAACTAATATATATACACTATTTGTATCAAGTGTAACATTAAATACGCTAATGCCTCTGCGTGGTAGATGCGTTTAAAAAAAAAGGTATTTTTATTTGATTATAGATTATATTAGATTTATATTAGATTAGATAGTCAGTTTTGTGGAAGCGCCTGTCTTAGACAAATTAAAGGAGCGTCCTAAGATTTTTCGGGGTTTGGCTTAAAATTAATTCGTAGTTTATTTTTATTATATTTAAGGCATCATTTAGATTTTTTTTCACTTCAGCAACAAAAGTTTTGGTTGTGCAATGTATCGTCTACATGAAAGTCCTAGTATCTACTGGTATCGGTTAATCATTTGTGTAAATGTAATACAGTGTAGGTGCCATTACGCTACCCAAGCGAGACCATTCATCTGCGTTCTTCATCTTACCATTGAATGATACGAAAAATTTTCTGTTCTGTAGATATACGCGGATAAAACACGTGATGTTTTTATCTAAGGCGATGTCATACAGTTTTGGAGAAATGTCCTCTAATTTAATATGTCGTAAGTGGCACTTAGATTGACAAATACCACCCCTGATACCCGATATCTTTTGTACCCGTTGTTGCTTTTTGCAAAAACGGGTACGTTATTAAGTACGTTAATAAGTATTACGAATAAAAATAAATAAGCAAGAAGAATATAAGTGATCTATATTTAAACCAAATGACAAAAAAAAGAATATTATATATACATTTACTTCTAAATTAAATATTAAATTTTGATATGCCTGACAGTGAAAGATACAAAAACACAATTATTTAAAGTTGAAATAATGATATCTTGTACAATCACAAAGCATTTAAAACAATAAGACCGAACATATTATATGTAATTGTAATAGATATGTTGCCGAGAATCAAGTTACACTAAGGTACCGAAATATTTCTTCTTTTAGTATCTGCCATAAGTGTATCTATGTGTTTATGTGTATCTAAAATATAGTATATAAGATATTGAATTCCCTACATTTAAAAATCGAAATACTGAAATTAGACAGTAAAAAATTGGAATTTTAAGAATGATTTATAAATTGTTATAATTCAAATTTTACTACTTCATGAAACAAATATTTTATTCGTCATAAACTGTAGCAATCGAAACATCGGAACGTACATTTATAATATAATAAATGTTTCAGTGCCAATGCATTAAAAAACATACTAGTACATAAAAATGGACCCTTGCCTTTTCAAAGTTTATAATAGACACTAATTTAAGTTTATCTATAATTAAAGCAAGTAATATAAATTACCACCATAAAATATTTAACTACAATAACCAAGTACGTATTTGTGAAATTTCTCGATGACTAAATTAATTGATATTTAAATAAATTTGAAGATCCAAAACGTACCTGCTGTAAAATTTAAAAATCTACGACTAATCAAATTATTGGCAACATCGGAGGAGTTTAGTTGGGTACGCAAAGAAATGTACACGGATCCCAAAAGTGTTTTAACCTATTACGGAGTCCACTTAATCCGACGTGTTGGTCGGAGTCCACATAAAGCGCTACCCAGATAATAATATACACGGTGTATATTCGCCTGGAGTTAGTATAATACCGTTTTAGAACGGAGCTTACATTAACCGCTAGATGTATATATATATATATATATATATATATATATATATATATATATATATATATATATATATATATATATATATATATATATATATATATATATATATATATATATATATATATATATATATATATATATATATATATATATATATATATATATATATATATATATATATATATATATATATATATATATATATATATATATATATATATATATATATATATATATATATATATATATATATATATATATATATATATATATATATATATATATATATATATATATATATATATATATATATATATATATATATATATATATATATATATATATATATATATATATATATATATATATATATATATATATATATATATATATATATATATATATATATATATATATATATATATATATATATATATATATATATATATATATATATATATATATATATATATATATATATATATATATATATATAAATCGTCTTAGCAATAGGTTTTTCTTTTTCTTCTGTTGATTCTTTGCTTTTTCCTCCTTGTGATTTTTGTGCCTTTTCAATTGTGTACGTGGTGAAGCCATTTTTTCTTAATGCTGTTTTGACCGTTTTCATTTCTTTGTTCCTGTGTTCTTCATCCGTTAATCTTTCTGATCTTATAGTCAGGGTTTTGATGACTGACTGCAGTTGTGCAGGATGGTGGTGTGAGTCAGCGTGTAGATATCTGTCGGTGTGTGTTGGTTTTTTGTATACCGTGTATCCTAAAGTTCCATCTGTTTTCTTTATTATTAAAACATCCAAAAACGGTAGCTGTTGGTCTTTCTCTAGTTCCATAGTAAACTGAATTTTGGGGTGGATGGTATTAATGTGATTTAGGAATGTATTTAGTTTTTCTTCCCCATGTGTCCAGATAATGAAGGTGTCGTCCACGTATCTCAACCATAGTTTCGGTTTATACTCTGCCGTTGTTATTGCTCGTATTTCTATTTCTTGCATAAACAGATTTGCTATCACCGGTGACAGTGGTGAACCCATGGGTGCTCCCTCGACTTGTTTGTACCTTTGGTCTTTGTATATGAAATATGTGTTGTTCAGGCAGTGTCTCGTTAGGTTTACTGTATCCGGTGGTATTGGGTATTTTTTTCCTATAATCTCTAACGATTCTTCTACTGGGACGTTAGTAAAAAGTGACACCACGTCAAAACTCACTAGCAAATGTCCCGGGTCAAGAGTCACGTCCTTTATACGCTCGATGAAGTGGCCTGCGTTCTTGACGTAAGAATCCGCTTCCTCTGCGTACGGTTGTAACTGATTGGCTAAGAACTTTGCGAGCGGCTGTGTGGGTGATCCGATTAAACTAACTATTGGTCGTAGTGGCATCCCAACTTTATGAACTTTTGGTAAACCGTAGAGCTTAGGGCACCTAGATGATTTTTCAGGCCAAACGGACAGCCAAACCACCAAAAAGAAATTTAACACGTGAGGAAAAAGAGGCGTTGCGAGATTTGCAGAAAAACACAGAAATAATCGTCCTTCCAGCGGACAAAGGTAACGCCACGGTAGTAATGAATATAGATGACTACGACAAAAAATTAACAGATCTTCTAAACGACACAGCATACGAAACAATTGCCACAGATCCAACAACGTATCTAGAAAAAACAACGAAGGCCAAGATCAAAGTTTCAAACATAAAAAAGGAGGATCAGCCCAAGCTGATTCCACGCGAAAAATCATACATATATATATATATATATATATATATATATATATATATATATATATATCACTCCGCCCATGTTAAAATGCAGGTTCAATTGAGCTCCGTGGTCAAGTGGATACCGATATACGGAGCTCACTTGACCATTCCATAATATTTGTTCTGTCGATTCATCAACATGTAGAGTTTAATAATTTGTAAAAATTTTTTGGAGCCCGTAAATACCCCTGTATCATAAATGTATATCGTTTAGTTCATCATATTATCAGTTCTTCTTCATTGTATATTTCAACCATACGTTTATCGGTTTAAGTAAGCTCTGAGAGTTTGGCAACTGTGCGATTATACCGTATATTTTCAACATATACCGTGAACGTTTTATATGGGCTCCTTATTTTTATCTACTGTTTGCAGACAGTGTAATGTCATACGCATTACACTGTGTAACAGAGGATATCGTATTACCTGGTATAACTACGTACTAAAAGGTAACTGGTTCTTTAAAAAACAGGTATATAGATACAAAAGGATTTGGGCTTATTATTTAATGGAATGTTCGCTTGCATAGAAAATTTTATTTTTTCTGCATTTTAAAAATAATGTTGATTTTTTATTTTGTTCTTGTTCTTGATGTTCTTTACCTTGCATCTACGTCGTATATCTGTACTTCTAGCTCTCTAGCACTCTCCATCATATTTTATTTTACCATATCACGTATTTTACCATCAATTTTTCTAAGTGTTTTCATCTCTGCTGTTTCTAACACCCTTTTTGTCCTCTCTGTATCAGGTCTTGTTTCTGCCGCGTCATTATTGGTCTGATGACTGTTTTGTAAATTCTGCCTTTCGTTTCTTTCCCGATATTTTTATTTCTTCGTATTGTTTCATTTAGGCAGCCTGGGGCTCTGTTTGCTCTATTCACTGGATCTTCCACTTCAGTTTCGAGCTTTCCGTAGCTAGATAATGTGATGCCTAGATATTTAAATTCCATCACTTGTTCTATTATCTGACCTTCCAGCTCCAATTAACATCTTAGTAAATTTGCTGTTGTAACCATGCATTTTGTCTCTTTTGGGGAAATTAACATGTTAAATTTTATATGAAATTGGTGCAGGATACGTTGTAAATCATCTTCACTTTGAAAGAGTAGTATTGCAGATTATTTTAATTTGTTTTTCTTCCATTTGGTATCCTTTTTAAGTTCTTACTTTTTTATTATTTCATCCATAATCAGGTTGAACAATAAAGGACTCAGGGAATATCCCTGTCTTATCCCATTGTCAGTTTCAATAGGGTCAGTTAGTTCTTCGTCTATTTTTACTTTTATTGTGTTGTTTTGGTATATATTTTCGATCGTTTTGAGTTTTTCTAGAGGTATCTCTCTTGCATACAATAAAAGGATAAAGTTTTTTAATTTATATATCTTCTGTATATCATTATTTCTTCTGTGTATTAAAAGTTAAATTTTGGTTATTATTAAGATTCTCTTAACGTGTTTATTGTCTTGTTTCTGCGGTGCGAATATATGTGTATCATAATAGATTGTAATGCATATTTCATTTAATATAATTAAAGTGCTCTTTGCGTTTGCCAATTACTTTCTCACTTCCTCAGCGATAGGTCTTTTGTTTCTCATCAATAACCTTATCCTCGCTCGATACAGCTATTCTAAGATATTTATATTTCACTATATGCTCTATCATTTGGTTTTTATCTCAAATTTGTACCTATGAAATTTATAATATCTAATATCTGTTGCTTTCATATGAAACTGGAATAAAACACTTGGTAGATAATGTTTATTCGTTTTAAACCAAAATATTATCAAACGAATTGGGGATATTATATTACACAAACTAAACCGCTTGTCTACAAAAATAAAATCAAGAAAATATGATACGACCGAAAAGACTAATGACTTTACAGCTAATTGCCACATAAATATCAATGTATAACGCAGATATTAGGACGATTGTATACATATAAGACAAATAACGATAAATGTTACAAATAAAGGTTAAAACATGCTTTTCAATTCGCAGTAAAAGATTTAATAGAGTTCAGCACACAACATAAATTCGTAACAAAATTCATATACCAGTAAACGGTACTCGAGACAGCAGCAAAGTAATTTTGGCAACAAATATGTAGGTTGTACTTTACACCATTGGAATCATAGCACCCGCTATGGAAAATGGTGTCTTCTTTGACATCCAGCAAACACAAATGTGAAATTAGGAAAGATTAATGTGAAATTAGAAAAATTCAATGAACCGTTGATCAAATATTCACTATTATATACTTAATTAACAATGTTGGGAATAAGAAAAACATTAAGCTAGTTTGCAATGCTTGAGAGCATTGCCCGGAAAGCAAATACAGAAAATCTCACAGTTTGATAATTAAGGTCCTCATATTATAGGGACTTTTGACGATGAGTTTAACATAGTAGTGAGTATAATTATTAGTGAGAAAAAAACATTAATACATTCAATAGAAAAAATCGCAAAAAAGGGTTCTCCAAATCAACGATAATAAAAAAATATATGGCTATCATAAGAAGACTATCATAAGAAACAGAATAGGACATAATATTTCAATAGACCAGTATAACTTTGAAATGTTTCATCGGTCTAAATATTTGGGATTTAAGAGCACTTTTAACAAAAACACTACAAAAGAGAATAACAACAGAATACAAGCTGGCAATTGCTACGTTTTAAGCAAAAAATTAAATCCAAAAATACATCCCGCAGTAAGAAAAATATAATTCTACGTATGTAAGTAAAACACGAACAATGAAAAAATAAAATAAGAGCCGATTGAGCATCGCAGAAAGAAGAATTCTTAGAGAAATATATAATTCTATTATGAATCAGATCACAAATCAATACAAAGTGCAAAACAATAACTTTATCGTTGAGATTTAGTTTCTTGTACGACGGTGCAATTTTTATATACCTGTTTGACCTTAGCATTAGTTCCCGGTCGTAAAACACTTCTGACTAAGGGGAATCTTTCTAGCAATCCTGATGTAATCAATACCTGAGTTTTACTTACATTGTCTTATATATGTATATATATCCTGATTTTAGTAGTATGTATTACACTTCTGGATTTAAAAGTGTTATGAGGTTATACATATATCAGTTTGCTACCTGAATTTTCCCTTTTGTCTCTTATGTGACAACGTTATCTGCGATATCTAAAACGCTCAAATTTTTTAAAATTATATGGGTCTATTGTTACGTTGTATGCCCTATTTTACATCGTCTCTTTTGTCTGTTAATGAACATTTATTTGGTTTTCTCGTTACTATTATACCGTTTTTTTTGCTGGTAATAGCATTATTCTATAGTATTCTAATATTTAATCTATGGAATAAATCAGGATAGCGGATAGATATTCTTTACTTTCTCGGAGAAATTATATTGTAACACACAAAAACCCTATTAAATTGCCAAAAACTTCCTTGCATATTCTACTTACTTATGAGGGGCAGCAGCAATATCAGTACCATAATATTGCATATATTCCTGGACTGGCTAATCGTTGGATAATAGGAAGTATGAATGTAGCAGTTTTAATGGTTTGGTGACTGCTTGCTAAAATCGGGGAGCAGAGATATCAGTACCAAGTTAATGTCTATAGGAGTTGCGGATACATTTTCTGATACTATAGAAGTCGCAAGTACAGTTCCCATGTATTTTGTGAAAGATGCATAAGGTATTTAGACATCGTTTTTTGTAAAATTAATGTTTTAGATTTTCAGATGTATAAACTTGACGTTCATTAATTTGGACTCATTTAGTTTAGGTTTCCAATTTTAAGTACATATGAATTTTATTTAATAACAGTTATAATTTTTTTGCTGCTACTTTGCTGTTGTCAAATACTGTGAGTATGACAAAGTCATTTCCAACTATGACCATGTAGGTATACTATTTGCAGGTTAAACTCCCATGCTATACTTTAGCAAAGGCCTAAGCTATGTCAAAAAAGACTAGCACAATTTTTTTTTTCTAAAACGTGTTTCTCAACAAGTTTCTCACTTAGTTACCTATATCGATAATTCTGTATATTCAATTAATCATAGGATATTTTTTATCTCTGAATAAAAATTATCGGTTTGGAATCAGCTCTTTTCTTTTATTATTGGTTTCATTAACTTAAGGTGGTTCTTAACTAGCTGTTTCTCAAATAGTTTTAACATTACTGATTTAACAAATATGAACAATTTGTTATATAATATTTTGAATAATTTGATTCATTTATTTTGAAAAATTATATATATATATATGCAAGTCTTACCATATTTACTGATTCTTCATCATCATTCTCTTTGCCTTTATCCCTTTACGCCTTATCCTTATATACAGAGATATCTTTCTATCTTTCGCCATATCAAGATGAATTTCTTTCATACACATATTTCTCTTATTCGTTTCCCGTCATCTCTTTTTCGGTCTTTCTCTCCTACTACTTTCTGGGACCTGGAAAACCAGAATCCTATGTATTTCATGACTCTCGTGTCGACGATCAACATGCCCTAATTATCGTAACCTATGTTTCCCCATTTTTACATAGATGAGGTGCTGCGCCTAGACTTCTGCTAATATTTTAATTTTTAATTTAATATTTTATTTTTAAGCCACCCATCCATCTAAGCATTGTCATTTCGTTCAAATGCATTCATTGTTCTTATTTTTTTAACCAATTACGTCCAATTACGGTTTTATAATCGTTTTATGAAATTTACCTTTCAGTTTCGTAAGAACCTTTCTATCACACAAGACATCACTTGCTTCTTTCCATTTTATCCATCCTTATTTGAGTCTACTATATCTCCATCTATTTCCCCATTGCTTTGTAACATCAAATCTAGATTCCTACCTAAAACGATTTTTTTTTTCAATAATTTCACCAGTCAACATTACAACCTGATTTAAAGTGAAGTTGAAGTTAATTTTTAAATGCACACTTTAGATACTCTGGTTTTGTCTTCCTTAGTACCTTTTTGCTCAAGCGCCCATCTTCATTGTCTCAATCATTAATTGAATTCTCTCTCCTTATCTCTTACTAACACCACATCGTTAGCATACATCAGGCACCATAGAATATCTCCTTGACATGTTTTCGTTAATTTTTCCAACACTAATTAGAAGAGAAAAGGAATTAGCACTGACCCCTGATGCAATACTATTCTTAAATTAAATTTATCAGTCTTACCCTCACCTGTTCTAACATTAGTTTTCCATTACTTGCCTTATGATAAAAATTGCATCCGTTGTTGATTTGCCTTGCGTAAATTTAAACTGATTTTCTAATATTTCTATTGGTTGGTAAGTTGACTTTCTCTCTTTTAAAAGCCTTTACTAACAGTGGCCATACCTAGTGCTACTGCTAATTCCAGTATATTATCTGCTGCGTTATTTCTAGTTCCAATGCCGTATCCTCCATCTATATGTTCATTTCCTCTGTCTAATTAGCCTATATTAGCGTTGAAGTTACCTTCTATTATGAGTCATTTCTTAATTGGAATATTTCTAAGTCTACCACCTAACTGATCATAGAAAGCTTTTCTTTTATCGTCACCTATTTACACATAGCGACATGGATTATGCCTGGAGGAACAACCGCTAACCAAACTGATCATGTCTTGATAGACAAACGGGCCGCAACAAGCATACAAGTTGTGAAAAGCCGAAGAGGAGCATGCTGCGGATCTGACCATCTTCTAGTACAGATAAAATACAAATGCAGAATTCAGAGAAACAGGAAAGAAAGACAGGAACAAAGAACAGAACAGCTAAATATACAAAAATTTAAACAACAAGATGTCACACAGAACTATGAAAGAGAAATAACACAAACACTGACAGCACTAGGTACCGAAGAACATTGGAAAGCAATCAAAACAAAAGTTATTGACGCAGCAAGAAAAATCATAGGCAAGAATAAGAAAAATAAAAAAAGGGAATGTTTCAATGACTAGTCTAATAAGGCCATACAGAAAAGAAATGAAGAACACAAGAAATATATGGAAAGAAGAACCAGAGAAAGAAGGGCAAGTTACCAAGATTCAAGACGGAGGGCAGATAAAATATGCCAAACAAAGAAAAGAAAATACGAAAACGGAATATACAGAAAATGGAAGAAAATGTTCAGAGCAACAATATAAGACAGGCGTACAGATATCTACGCAATTTAAGAGAAGGATATAAACCTTGAACAAATCTATGCAGAAATCAAGAAGGGCAAATAACCAGTGGTCCAAAATAAATAAAATCAGTTTGGAAAACCTATTTCCAAACTCTTTTAGGGACACAAGAAAATGAAGATCATATTGACATGCATCACAATGAGGGAGATACCGAAAATATAGAACCCCCAACGATGGAAGAGGTAAAACAGGCAATACGAGCACGAAAGATCAATAAGGCTCCAGGTATTGACAACGTCCCACCTGAGCTATATAAATTAGGTGACGATCACCTAGTAGGACAAATGCATGTACTCATGAACAAGATTTGGAATGATGAAAAGATCCCTAATGATTGGAAAACCGGGATTATATTCCCAATTTATAAAAAAGGGGATAAACTAAAATGCGAAAATTATCGCGGCATAACCCTCTTGTGCACGGCGTACAAAATTTTTACTTACATACTAAACAAACGACCAGTTTCTGAGAAGGAAGATCTACAACTGACCAACTATTCACAGTGAAACAAATCTTAAACAAATCGTGGGAATACGACATTGACGTCCACAACATATTCATAGATTTCAAACAAGCCTACTACTTAATTAATTGGAACAAGTTATATCAAATATTGCAGAGCTCTAATATCCCCCAAAAATACATCCGACTGGTAAAAACAACAAAGGATTCGCCAATAGCAACTGTCAGAGTCCAAAATTAGCTCACTGAAAATTTTACGATAGCCCAAGGATTAAAGCAAGGAGACGGGCTTGCACCGACACTATTCAACCTGACCTTGGAATATGTGATAAGACAGCTGATTATTGGAAGAGGTCTCCTAACAAATAAATCAATACAGATTGCCCTATGCCGATGATATCAGCATCATGTCTTGCAGAACAAAAGAGGCGGCAGAAATATATTCACAATTAAAATCAAAGGCAAAAGAGACCTAACTAGAAATAAATATTCAAAAGACAAAAAAGTTAACACAGGCAAGAGCTAGGGGAAACAGACGTACAGTTGAATTAGAGGACGATATTGAAACGGTAGAAAGTTTCATATATTTAGGAGTTACATTAAACACGGATGGAACAGAAGAGCCAGAAATCCAAAGAAGAATAGTAAAGGGAAACAAAGCTTATTTTTCACTCGATCATGTGTTTCGCTCCAACAACACACATTCAAATCAGGGTCTACAAAACTATTATCAGACCAATAGTATGTTATGTACTCTCAGCTGACTGGTTTTTTCCTCTCTCACTTTGAGTTTTTCCTTGCTTCTTTGCCGGCAAAGATAACACTTTTCTATTTATCACATTGTTTTATCTGCACTAGAAATACGTCACATTTGTGTTAGACACATGTCTTACCTATGAGTTTTAGTGAAGTAAAGTTTCTTTATCTCTAGATATGCCCTCAATTTTTATAAACATAATTAGAATAGGTTGTCCTAAAAGGTTCGATTTGACAAAATCATATTGCACGGGTGATTGAATAATTAGCCAATTAATTAGTTAATCATTCTCCAGGGTACGTCCGATTGCAATGGTCTCATTAGTACTTTAATCTTCGTGAAGCCTCCTTCTTTTGACCCCTTAAGTAATGGCTTATCATTTACTTTTTATGAAAAATTTAATTTTTATATACAGCCTATTACTATTCGACGATATTTCGAATCAGATTTGTGTACTAATAACTGTAGGTAATAAAGAATCTCTTTATGCAGAGTAAATAAGTTTGTAATTTCAGTCACAAGTCGTTTATATGGATAATAAACAGTTAAAATAAGTGTTCAAAATTTTAACTACCTATATCGGCGCTATTGATCTTGACAATGGCTACTTAGACATAGTATTTTTTAGTATGTAATATATTCTGG